>NC_142490.1:43125194-43425194 GCF_965113065.1 Corylus avellana | reverse complement strand
ACAAGGCAATTGCATGTGTTGACATTTGAGATTATTAGTGTGCTCATTCTAAATCAAGGTTAGTGATGAACATGTTCAAGAAAGAGTTCTCTTAACTACTTATAGAAAAACTAGGGGTATGTTTGTTAAAATTTTTGAAAAGTGTTTTTGGTGTCTTGATTTGAAAATGTTTTGATGTGATAGAAGGTTGAGAAGTGTTCAATTTGAAAAAAAAAAAAAAAAAAATGTTGTTTGTGGGGTCTACAAAAGAAAATTGTTTCTAAAATTTTTCAAAAAGTGTTTCATGTTTTCAAAGAAACAAACTTTGAACATGCTTATTTTGAGGAAAAAAACACATGCTTGTTTTTCAAGTGTGGAGGCTAACCTCTTCCTTATAATATATTTGGAGAAGATTGAGCCTTTATTTTTTAACACTTTGTATCTTTGGACAACTGCTTATGCTTTTCCTTTGATGATTAGTTATCATGATTTTCTTGTTCTTTTTGCCCTTTCTAACTAGGCGGCTTCTCTTGTATACTTCTTGTGTGTATGGAGGCACTTTTCGCTTTTAATGATATCTTGATTACTTTGATATATATAGAAAAAGAGTGGTTGTACAACCACATTCAATGGAGGAGAGGGATGGCCACCTCTGACCAAGATAGGGTGGCCGTGCGACCACCACTATTTGGTTGGGGTGGCCACACATCCACCCCTCCTCATTTGAAGCTTGTTGTTCGGCCACCTTTTCTTTTCTTTTCTTTTTTTTTAATAAGTCAGCCTCCACACCTGAAATAAGTTTTTTTTTTTTTCACAAAATATTCTTATAAGGCGTGGAATTTTTCTAAAAAATTATGTGGTGTGGAATTTTTTTGTAAAGTATTGTGTTTTGAAAAGTGTTTCATTTGGTAACTGTTTTCTGAAAAGTGTGTTTTTGTGTTGACAAGAGAAAATACTTTTTCTCTTGCATGCGTGTCTTAAAACATGAAGCAATTCTTTTGGTTGTTTGTTAATGAAGCAATTCTTTTCTGCAGATGTTTGTGTGCATATTTGTATACATGATTACTTGCATGCATGTTTTCATATATGTCGATGTATATGTAGTATCAATGTTGGTTTTCAAACGATCTAATGTCTAAATTCCTTAGGGAAACAATGCAAAATGCCAAGGAATTAGTTCATTTTGGGGGATTTTTAGATTGTGAATATCTACGGAGGACGCTAGCAAAGGAATTTCAGTTGATGGAGTCTAGGTATTTCTTTATTTCCTCATTTTCATTGTTAAATTATCACTTATTCAAAAAGTTTAAGCTGATAGGAAATGATTGATTTAATCATTTAATTAACAGTCATTCCTTCCTTCTATAAATGGTTTTTTTTTTTTTTTTTTATCATCAAGATGGCAAATATATTCAACATAGCACCAGACAATGTGGGCCCGTTTGGTAAAGTTTTGAGAAGTGTTTTGGATTTTGAAAAGAGTTTTGAAAAGTGTAAAAATTGAAAATTGATTTGGTGGGGATCACATTTGAAAAATGCGTTGTATGTGGGTGGGGTTCACAACATCAAAGTTGTTTTTGTAAAGTTTTGGAGTGTACTTTTGATACAAAAATTGGTAATATTTTTTATCTAGTAATACAAAAAAATTGTGTAAAAACATGTCTCCACTATGGCGGCGATCTGGCGCTGCCTCCAAATGAATCATGCGGCCACCGTGGGGTTGCTACATGGTGGCCTCTAGACGGGGGTTGCTGTATGGTGGCTCGCGGCAGCCATTAGAGATGACATGGTGGTCGCCAGCTGAATCAGGTGGCCATAGCGGGGCCGCCACATGGTGACCATGGCCGTTGCCACTATCAAGCAATGACAACACCACCGTAACTGCTTTTAAATTTTTACTATAGTTTATTATTATTATTTTGTTTTTTATGTTTTGCAAGTGTTTTGAATTTTGAGAAGAGTTTTGTACTTTGTTTTGAAAAGTGTGTTAGTGGTGGGGGCCACATCTGGAAATCTGGAAAATTCGTTTGGTTAATTGATATTTAAAAAGAGTTTCAGAGCTTGAAAAATGAAAAATGCTTTTTAAAATTTGACAAAACAGGCCCTGTTTTAGTGGCTTCTCAAGGCAAAAAGGAACTTTTTTTCACTATGTTATCAACAAATTTTTTATTCCATAAATGTGATAAAATCATTGTTTAGTGCTGAAGCACAACTGAATATGTTATTAGTTTTCCAGCCATAAAAGTATATATCAATGAATTTTGAACACCTTTTTTTTAAAAAAAATTTTTACCAGTAATAATATTATTGGAAAAGGGTTAAAAGGGGGGAGCAAACACACCCCCCCCCCCACAAAAAAAAAAAAAAAAGGAAAAATTGTAGGCTTCTATCTTATGTTTTGCTATACGCATGCACACACAATTAATCTCTTTCGGATGTTTACTTTTTGCAGTTTACATAAATTTGGAATTGCTTCATTAATGATTTTATTATTTCAGTTTCAGGGAAGCTTTTCTAATGCCTTTTAGTACAATATCCAAAAAGATACTTTGTGAGAATCTATTGCCGCTGTTCCCTCTTCCATCTACCCCAACATCTACTTCTTTTGCTGTCCCTACATCAATATCATACTATGAGGTACTGTTTTTCTGTGTGTATTTCATGACATCTAGTCAGGGCTGAAATTGTATGGTCATTCGGTGATTTATTCATTGTTTATCCTGTAAAAGCAGATGTAGGTTCTATGTGTTTACATATCTAATCATTCTTTAAAATGCTCTAGACTATAAGAACTTCTAATATTGACGCGCACTCTGCATTTGTATCCTAGGTTAGCAACCAGATTTGTTTATTTTGTTTACTTTTATGAATGAATATCACTCTGCATTGTAATCGTCTTATATTTTCTTTAACATCCACAGGAAGCCTCCCATCCCATTTCATCTTATCAGACTTGTGAAAGTAGGTTTATTGATTATATATCTTTCCAAATACCCGATGAGTCTTTTCCAGAGATTGCAAATTCTATAGGTATAGTAAGAGGGTTTATGAATGACTTGATCAATGTAAAGAAGGGTTATGCTTCATTGGAAGCTGCATTGCTGTGTGTTCCTGATGGTTATCATTGTGTGGATCTTTCCTTATATAAGGTAAAGACCTAGAATTTCCATGTGCATTCTCTTGTTTTTTTTTTTTTTTTTTTTTTGGGTGTAATTCATTTTGTTAAAACAGGAAAGTCAAATTGTTTTGTTATTAAATGAAACAACTACCTCTTCTGAAAGCTCTGGGGATGCCTGTATGATGATTGTACAAGCAAGTGACCTTCCATTTGTATCTATCTCAAGATCCAGCAGTGTAGAGAATTGGATGTTGCACCAACTCAAGGTAATTTAGCTTACCTGTTTCATCACCATTTCTTGGATTGAATACTTGTAGAAAGATGCCATGGTTTTGCAGTTTTGGTGCATCTCAATGTCATTATAGATTTTTCAGTTTTTGTAGATTTAATATTTCTTTGGATTTCTTCCTCTGTTTATTTGAACTCCTGTCCTTACAATGTGACAACACCTTTTTCCTGTGCACAATCTGTCTAACTTCTTGTTTCTTTATTTTTAATTCTCTCAAGTTGAGTATCTCATTTTTCTTCTCTCAATATCCTCTTCTTTTTTAGTTGCTTGTTCTTTTTAACTTGTGTTCCAATATGTTGGTTTTTTGTAAGAATTAAAATATCTGAAGGTAAATTGCTTTATGTGCCGCTCTTTTCTCAAGAATTTTCTTAAGCTGCTTTTGGTAAAATACCAACTTCTCTGCAAATTTGTATGTGTAGGGCTCTGCTGTCAATCTGCAAATGGAGAATGAAAAAGTTCGCAGTATTCCTCACTCTGTAATTGCTCCCTTGGCAGTTAGCAGTGAGTGTTTCTCATTTCATATTGGTTTATTATGCATTTCGAATTTTTTGAAGAACAATAACCTGGTAGGGGTTCTATCAGGTGGACCAATGACCATGATGATGCATTAATTATTTGGACTAATGATACGACTCAATGTGTGTGTGTGTGTGTGTGTGTGTGTGTGTGTGTGTGTATGTATTGTTAGAATGTTGATTTAGTTAAATGATTACATTTATCATTTTTTTTTTATCAACTTAAGTCTTTAAGACAACCGGTGATTTAACTTGGTACCAAAATATTGGTCCTACGTTTGAACACTGCTCTGTAATTGACCTCCCTGGAGAATTTCACGTGTTGAGTCTCATTTGATGAGTCCATACACGATGGAGAGTGTTAGAATATTAATTTAATTCAATGATCTAACATGTATGAGTATGTTTGCACATGCTAGTGAATAGGGCTGTGCAATAAACTGAGGAACCAGCATGGCCCGCTTATTCCAATCTGACTCAAATTATCTGGTTCCAACACGTGTTGGCTTGGTAGTCAGTGATAGTTTTTTGTTTCCGACTCATGTTGGGTCAGAAGTCAGAAATGGGTTGTCGGAAAACCAAGTGGGTCAGTGCCATCCTAAAGCTGTGAGCATATAAGTATGTGTTTGTGTATATATATATATGATATCAAACTTTAGATTCACCTGGAAGAAGAGACTACTTGAAAACCTTAAGAAGTCTGTCTATTTTGCCATAGTATAATTGACTGATTGAATTTCTATGTATTTCTGATATTTCTATGATTGACATATCTAATTATATACGATGCATGTGAACATCTTGACTCTTGAGTAAAATTTCTTTTGCATTGTTCTAGATTTTGAAATGAATATTCTTCTTTTCAATAGGAAAGGTATAATTGATGTAAGATGTAGGCCTAGTTTATAGCAGCAATGTGGTAGTAGATTCTATTCTTGTTTCTTATAGAAAAGTTCTAGTATTATCTTTAGGCTGATTTATAGCAGAAGTTAAAACAAGAACACCTACACGTGAAATATGCAGATAGCTTGTTATTTGTCACTCAAGGTATCATATTCACTACTATTGAAATAGTGACGCTATGATGACTGACTCTTGGGGTTTCCTCCACGAAAATGCTACAGAATCTTGGATTATTACGTTTGTGTGGGACCTTATTATTTTATATGTGTGGTTCTTCTATTAATGTGAACTCTCTTGAATTTTGTCAATCATTCAGATTAAATTTATCAACTATAACCTCACATGTCGTCGAAGCCTTTCGTTGTAATGTTTTCACTAATATAATTTTGACGCAAGGCCTCATGTAGGATTGAATGATGGAAAAGGATTCATTTTCTTGTGATAAGTAATAAGAAATTTTATGAGAAAGAGGAAAGTACTTGTGTACACTGGAAGTGTTCTAAATGGGAAAGATTCATGTACTTATTCAATGAGTTGGGATTAAGATATAGTTGAGTGATTATTTCAATATTTGAAAAGCAATATGGTGACCAATGATTCAAGTGTTGTAGATATGTTTGAATGGGTTGTGTAAGTGTCCTGACCTTGTTATTTGAATGTAACAGCATCCCGAGGTGTTGCTTGTGTTTTTGCTGTAAGAAAACGGGCGTTGGTTTACATCCTAGAGGAAGATGAAGATGAGGTCTCAGATACAGAATAACAGCGTATTTTATTATCTATTTATATTTTTCTTTTTGTTTTATATCTTTTAATCTTTAATTATTGTACTTCAAAACTAAAAACACATTGTATGGATTTGATCAATTTTGTTTTATAGATGTAGTTTCGATCGACTATGGGCTATTATTTTCTTCCTTTTTGGTTAACGTGAAAGAGACCTTCAGCATTATTTAATTTAATTAATCCATATGGATATAGAATTGGATGGTATGATGATATTTGTGAAATAATTTTTGGTAAACAATTACTTGATTTATGAATTGTGTATTCTACAGCCTTGAGAGATCCGATATGATGCTTTCCCAAGAAGAGATGATATATAAGCATAGCTTTCTCAAGTGTTTAGAGAGAGAAAAGAGGTAAGCAAATAGATCGTTAAGTTCCATCTGATTTAAGTTCAACAAACAAGCATGAACTCATTTCACCCCGAGGAAACAAATTCTGCTCTGTTAGAAAATATATCTTCCTTCAATAATATTTCTTTTATTTGTTAGAAAATATATTCTAATAATAAAGCCTTCTGGTGCAACATAATTATGAAAACTTTCCCAAACCAATCAGAGCAAGCATGCAGGTAGCCCAGCACATAACAGTCAGTAAGGAGTCAACAAAACATGATCCGGCAATTTTATCACTAATTCACTACAATTAACTTATTGTTCTCCTGTCACAAGGCGACAACATACAAGGTAAAATAATTATGTTGGATTTCAACCAACATACTACAATTAAGAGCATAAGATACATTTCCTATTCAAACTAACACACAATATATTCTAATAATAAAGCCTTCTGGTGCAACATAATTATGAAAACTTTCCCAAACCAATCAGAGCAAGCATGCAGGTAGCCCAGCACATAACAGTCAGTAAGGAGTCAACAAAACATGATCCGGCAATTTTATCACTAATTCACTACAATTAACTTATTGTTCTCCTGTCACAAGGCGACAACATACAAGGTAAAATAATTATGTTGGATTTCAACCAACATACTACAATTAAGAGCATAAGATACATTTCCTATTCAAACTAACACACAATTAATGTACCTATCACGGACCCTGGTCATTTCCAAATGTATTCAAAATGACCAATGCTAACTCTCACCTTTTGGAAGATTCCTTGCTAAAATCTTCTATCACCGCCACGTCGGCAAACATCTTCGGTAGAAACAGCTCAGCTCTGTTGGTCTATGATACTAGCAGGACAAGAATGTTGGGAGGACAACATTTTATGAGTACTTATTAACAGAAGATGGAAGCTTACTGTACAGGCTAGCAGTATACAGGAAACTGGTTAGCTCAGAGTCAAGCTCCACAGCCTCCACCCATCAATCTAAAGCCCAGGAATACAATCTTTTTCTTGTTTGACCAAGCCATGACCATTTCTTGTCATGTTACAAACTTCAGCATGATAGGAATTGGCAGGCAGGGAAGAAAAAGAATATTACATCGAAACCGGATCAGCTTTGCTTCTCAGACCACGTCTACGAATCATCCAACTCAACAAGCTGAGCCCGTCTCTCAGCAGCCCTCCTCCTAATAAAGATGCCCCATCTCAGGGCTGCCTTGAGCTTCAGCCACCCAACGACAGCTTTTCCTGATGAACGAGAACGGTCATCGTCAAAGTTGTAGTTCAGAGAAGGGGTGCCCATGTGTGATGAATAAGGATATCCATCTTCAGTCATATTAACCGAGGCATGAGCATGGCCACCCATGTTAAACATACGAAGCAGATGCTGCATGTCTTCATGTTCAAGCATTTCATGACTTCTCATACGAATTTCTTCCTCTGGGAAATAGTCTTCGACTCCCCTGTAAGAAGAAAGATTGGATGCACCAACGGTGGTCTGGAAGCCCGATGTGGACGGCTGTGTTGTACCAAGGGCCAGTACATTTTCACTTCTTGGAATTTGGGCTTGGTGGGAAGCACTGATCAGAGGGTTCTGTAGAGGAAATGAAGCGCCATCAAACTGAATAGGAGCATTGAGATTTACATTCTGAGACTGTAGCGAGAATCTGGTTGCCATGCTATCATTGTATCCTAGAGAGAGAGAGAGAGAGAGAGAGAGAGCATATATCAGATACCAAATAGAAGAGCTAATGCAGGCACAAGCTTGGTCTTATAGGCATAATGAAAGGCTTAAAAACAGACACCGACATCCACAATGAAAAGTCATTCTAAAAGGGTTGCTAAGAGCAATTAATACTGTATATACACATCAAATAGCTCAGTATTCTTCATGTCATGCCACCTCTCTAAATTTTTTTTAAAAAAAAAAAATCAATAAGTGAGCCAAATTAAAACATTTCGAATTATTATTTTTTTTTCATTTGTTGAAACAGTGTAACACTATTGTAATTGTTATGCATATACCCACCAACCAAAATGTAATAAAAAATTATTATGATTTATAACAAAATTTATATACCTCCAACTGTAAGGCCTGCTGAATCCACAGAAGGATGCTCTGAAGGAACTGGAACGGGTAGGCTTGGCAGGGTGAACTGCTGATCAAACAGGTTTGAATAATCTTGTGAGTTCATTGGGACCTCAGTTTGAGAAGCACCTGGACTTTTATTCTGCCTAAAGTTCAGAAGTGACTGGCTATCATACTCTATAACATGCATCCAATTGTCGTATGCCTTCTTCACCAAGGTGTCCACGTAGACCTGCATGAAACAAAATCAATCTCAGTTTCCAAACTTCATCCTTTTTCCCACAACCTAGAAAATTTTACCCAATATTTTACGGTTCTGAGTTTTTTTCCCCTTTTAGAGATAAAGGAGAAATATTCCAAACCTGGTATTCTATAGTATTACAAGCCCATAGGAAACTAGAAAGGGCATGACATGAAAGTTGGAATTGGGGAAGATAGGGTAATTATTGTTATGTACATTCTAATAAAACTTGCTTATGGATTAACTTCTTCCACAATTGAATAGATTCCTCCAATGTGTAAAAAGATACCAATATAGACAAATTATGGAGCAGTAAAGATTAGTCGGATTACAATGCTTGAGAGTAACATTAGTGAACCACTAGATGGAATACAAATCAAAATGACCATCCAAATTGTATAAGACTGAGATAAACTATTACCTTCTGATTTTCTGAAAGAGAATCAGCTGGGTGATATTCTCCATTGGCAATCAAGCCACAGAACTCATAGATATTGTTGAAAATAACACCAACATTCCTCTCATCTTCAGGATAGTACACATAAAGTTTCCCACTTAGAGCACAAGTTTTTGCATGCTCTACAAGAACATCCCACATCTTATTCGACATGCCACTTCCAAGAATCTGCAACATAAGAATAAAAAAATAAGTGGAAACTGCAATATACGAATTTGAATTTTACAAGCAAATCAGCATTCTTACATTCCGCAATCTCTGCGAGTCTCTAACCACAAGTCTCAGGAAGTCTTCAACTGTATAAATTCCAGCTTTGTTCAGCCTCTTGTGGAATGACCCATCTTTGCCAATTTTCTCCAATCTCCAAACCTCATCATTTAATGCAGGTGGATAATGTTTCTTGTATACTGTAAAATAAAAAGTTACAAATTTACAATTGTTCCAACAGACACGTGCATGTTGTATGGAATAAAACTATTGGTGCTAATTATGAACTCACACTCTCCCCGGTGATCCTTAACAGTGAATGCTTCTGTTTTTGCTTCACGTATCCGAGTGCCCTCACAATAGCCTGTGGCAACCTTAAGTCCTAGCCTGAACTTCCTGCTCCTTATCCAGCTTGAGTTGTCAGTAAATGTTAGATCACCTAGTGTTCCTACACCATCCTTCAGTGTCACTTGCAAATCCCCAGTCAGAAGTGGCCTCTTTCCTTCGCGCTCTTTCACTACATGACCCTCAAAATCTTCTCGAGTCCAGTTATCATCATCCTCATTATTGAAATCACCTTCAAGCACAACAACATCTAGCTTCACCGAGGATTCTGGACCCGATATGACAGTGTTCCTTGTATTTGCATCAATCAAAATAACATGAATTGCAGCACCTTGCTCCCCTTCTACTTTTCCACCAGTAAAAAGAGGAAGCGACAGCCTGGAACTGAAGAGTAGTTGCAAGTTTTTCCCATCAGGCCCTTCTATACGTTTAGGAGAAGTCCTGCATTTTCACAATCATTAGACGATAAAGTAATAACATGGGTGCATCATTAGTAATTCAAACAATCACACTATTGCAACAAAGTTAGATGTGGTCAAAAGCCAAGATTAACAGATAAATGGGAGAAAAGCTGAAAAAGAAAATTATGTAGCTAACAAATATTCAGATCCAGACCCAGTGAAATTTGGCTCAAAAGCATGTCATGATCAATCAAGTTTTCAGATTATTACACTACAGGATCTAAGCCTCACATCACCCCTCCATGCCAATTTATAGCAAGAGCTAAGACCAGTTGGTGGCAAGAGAGGGGCTTAACATGAACCAAGGACAAAAGCAATCCATGGGTTGGAGAGCCCACAATATATGATATGGAGCTAAAATTTCAGCAATCAAGAAGTAAACCTCCAGGATCAAAAATCCACTAAACAAAGAGCAAATAAGGCTAGTGGATTAAGATGCCAACTAAGAGGTTTCTGCTTTTCTTTATCTTGTTTTTTACATTTTTTCCATCCGCTAAATATTAATATTTAGAATTGTTTTTCTCTCTCCTTTTTTTGGCGGTAATCTGACCCCATCTACAACAACCATGGAGTGATGATGCTGACACAACCCAGAACACAGAAGCACAAAATAAAGCCTAATACTGGATCTTTCATTTCATCCAGTTGAAGATACAACAGAACAGTGTTGATAGTCACACATAACAAGAACATTTATTTTTTATTTTATGAATGAGAACATTTATTTTTTATCAACAGACCAAATACAGAATTCATCTGAGAATTCAAAAAGTAAAATTATATTTTATTACTACTTTAGCGAGCTTAGCAACAAAGAGAAGAACAATGATAATAATACCTCCCAGTAAGTTTGGCAGCGCCTAGTTTTGCTAAAGCACGCTCCACTTCTTCACTAACCTGTTCAGCGGTAAATGCAAGAAACATTAAAATCATGCAAAAAAAAAGTATAAATTAATATATCATTTGCTTTTGTGTGAGATGTATTGAAAAAAATATTTATTAAAGCCTTTAAGAGAAATAAATATCAAATAATTTTATTCTGCTGTCCTGGATAGGTTAAAAGAAGGCCATTTAACAAACTGACTGGGCAGCTGATTGATTCAATTAATCACTTCATGATGAAACACAATAAGGAAGATATCCTATATCGTTCATGGAGAGTAACAAAATCCAGAAGAAAGTTAATTTATCATACAACTCTCCGAAGAATAGGCTCCAATGTCGAACAAAGTTTCTGGAGACTATCCACCTTTAGGGCTTCGACAATTACACTGCATCAAAATTAAAACTTTCAATTAACTTATCTGAAGGCCATCAACATTGCATGGGAAAGAAACTCAACTATAACAATTGAAAAAAAAAAAAACTCCAAAATATTTCTGTTCAAAAGTAGAAGTTCAAAATTCAATTGATACTTTCAGGTAGATAAGGAATGATGTTTTACAGACACACGTGTGTGTGTGTGTAACCCAAAAATATAATATTAGAAGCATAAAGAATCTGAAAAAAAACTAGGTAAACCGATTTTACATAATATTACAAAATAATCAAATATAAATTCAAAATTTTAAAACAGAATAAATTCAGACACCCCTATGTTATACAGTTGGCACATCCAGCACCACAACCTTGAAAGCAGCATGATTTGGTGCTCTATTCTGATGAGTCATGAGCTACTTATAACGTCAAAATCAGTTCGACATATAACCCTTTTTCTAAGTTCACAATACCAACTTATTGCCAAGATCAAAATTATCAACAAAGTTTACAGCTTTTTATTACTTTATAATTAACAACCAATCTAGAGCCAAGTTATTTTTGCTACAACTCATAGAGTCCAATTAATTTGATGAAAATGTTTTCTTGGTTAAGTTACCATGAACGAACTTTACATTTCTTGTTGAAGTAGAACCATAGAAGCAACAAACCCTTCAGGCCAAAAGATCACACCAAGAACTCCAAACCAACGCAGTATTTCAGCTAAAAACGCAACCAATTTAACAAAAGTACGAAGCAAAATTTGAACAAGATGAATAGAAATTTCAGTTTCTGAGAAAGAGAAAAAGATATACCTAGCTAAAGCAGGTCGCTTCCTATCAGGCTGGCCTTCTTCAGCTGAAGTTGAATCCAAACCTCGCTTCTCCCTCACCATACTGTTTGATCTTTCTATATACCTCGTTTGCATTTTCAATGCCACCAAACTAACCGCCCTGTTTGGCTGTTGGGAAAGTATAAGAAACTTACACAATATGAACTTTCCAGTTACAAAACTTTGACTCAAAACTCCTCTCTATTTCTAAAAACAAACAAACAAACAAAGAGCGAAACTCGAGAACGCAATTTCTTTCTTTCTTTTTTTTTTTTTCTCAGCAACCAAAGCTTTATCCAAAGGAGAAACTCTAACAAAACAATAAACAACCACCTTTCCAACTACATAATAACAAACTTGTTGCTTCGACTTCAACTTTCACTCTCTAGAAACAAACAAACCCAAAAACACTCGAGAATTCGATTTTCTTTTCTTTTCCTTTCCTTTCTCAGCAACCAAACGCAGGTTGAAATCCAAAGGAGAAAGTCTAACAAAACAATAAACAATAGCCTTTCCAACTAAATAATAGTAAACTTACTACTTTGACTTCAACCTTCAAACTCTAGCTAGAAAGCAACAAAAAGAAACACACTCGAGCACTCCGTTTCTTTTTATTTTCCTCCGCTTTCCCTGCAACCAAACTGAGGTTTGGGAATCCAAGGGAGAACAAAACTTTGTCTCGGATTCGAGTGGATGAGAAAGCAAAAGACAATGAAAGAAAAGTAAAAGGCGAGCGCGAAAAGTGAAAAGCCTGGGAGAAAAATTAGGAGAGCCTTGTGGTTTTTGAGTATCCAAGAAGCTTCGCCGAAGTGTCTGCGAATTTTCGCTGATACAACGCTTTTTGGCAATCTGACTCGGAAGGTGGCTCTCCCTCTCTCTCTCTCTCTCTCTCTCTATATATATTTTGTTTGTCCGAGTGCACACAGTGACGGCTTCAACAGTGGCGAATCTCTTAGTGGTGGTTGGACGGTGGGCTGAGATCTTCCTGAGCAGGGAATCGGGGGATCCGGGCCGTTGGATTGATAAAGCTTGGGAATATATTCAATTTCTTATATGACCGTACATGTCGGGGATGGTGATAGGAGGTGTTTGTGTGTGGGTCAGGACTGGGGAGCGAGTGTGCGCTGGTAATGGCAGCCGTTGGATTTGAGATTTTTGTTGGTTTCGTTGGCCTAACCCAGAAAACGAAAGCGGAAAGGACAAGGAAAGAGAAATGTCCCATAAAGAGGAAGGAAAAGATTAAGGAATCAAATTTCAAATTTACTTTTCTTCCGACCCAAATATATAATATAAAATACATTTTCTTCCTTTCTCTTTCTGTTCGGAAAGCATTCTCTGATATTTTCGTTGTGACACACGCCTTCGACCGGTTAACATGGATAATGTGGTAGAACACAACGGCCAAAGGGTAGAACTAGTACAGTTTTTAATATATATATATATATATATAGTTTACATCATACTACCACGCCTTAATATAGTTTATAAGTCAATTATTTAAGTAAGTATAATAATTTACATGCTGACATAACAATTTAAATGATATTTATCTATCATTTTATTAAGATTTAAGGGTGTGTTTGGAAATGATATTTTAAACCAAATTGCAGAAAATGATTTGTTTAAGACTGCATTTTAAAAAATATATATATGCGTTTTCAAATTACAAGTAATGAGGTACTTTTTTGAAAACACATCATTTTAAAGGTTAAATTGCGATTTTAAAAGTCAAATAGTGATTTTACCAAATGCTTAACTGCGTTTTTAAAAGTTATATTTTCAAGTCACTTTTTAAAATCACAAACTCAAATAGACCCTAAGATATAACTGCGATGCAATAATCTACTTTAACTGTTATTTTCATAAAATCTAAAGAATAGTACAAAATAAAGTGTGTTATGGTAAAAGTAAAAATTATTTGTCATGTTACACACCATTAAATTTATGAACTAGATGACACATAAATTTAATGGTAATTTCACATATTCAATAAAAAAAAAATAAAAAAATAAAAAAAAAAATTGTAAAGTTCTCTTAACCCCTTCAAACTACCATCTCAAATTATCAATTGCGACAATCTACCCTCCAAATCATCAAAACAATGACAATATACCCGAAGTACAGGAGTAATTATAAATGACATACTTGTATCCTTCTAAAAATGATATAATTATTAAAATTACTCTTAAATCAAAACTTAATAATAATCAATTATAAACTTAATAATAATTTTAATAACTACGATAATAAACCTTCTAAAATTACTCATTACTGGGGTCGTGGTTTCCCCTCCTCGTCTTTTTGGGACAGAAAAGATCCATCATCATCACTCCACGTAATCATCAACCTTTGCTGGACGAAAAAAGAAAAAGATAAAAAAAGGTCCCAAGCACAGAAAAGATCCTCTGCATTATTATCGATGGAAAACGAGATTTACTCGAGGTATAAGATTGGAGCAAAAGGCACAGCAGCGATTGGCCGACGAAAGATAGGGCATGAATGAATGAATCTAATGTCACCTGTCACAACCCCACGTGGTCCACTATAACGCTCCAGGCGTCTTTGCGGCACAAGCATTTGACCCCTCGTTGTTCCTTTTTTTTTTTTCATGTCACTGTTTTGACTGGAAAAAAGTATAGGTAAAATTCATCCAGTAATTGCCCAGATAAAAAGTATAGGTAATTAAAATCATCCTCTATGAATAATTGATTATTCATGATAAATTTATACTTCCATTTCCATATGCTTTGTAATTACTAAAAAATAAACAAAAAGTACCTTTGAAACGACGAAATAGGACCAGGCCCAACCCCATTTTACTCTAACTACTACCCAAAGAAGATAAGGGTTAAATGTCCTCTCACATGAAACATTATACGTAACCGGGGATAGAACCAAACATACCCGCCTAATAATTCTAGACTCAAGAACATTTAGGTTTTCGGTGGGGTAGTTGGAGTAACAAACTGCCTTCTCTCTATAATTTTTTTCTTTTTATCTAAATAACATTAAGAAAAACTTTAAGAGGAGAGAAGATCTAGATCTAAATCTTCCCTCATCCCCTTTCATGGTAGCAGTGCTCAGCTCCACCGGTCTCCATTTCTGGCGGGTAGCTTTAGATCTAGTTCGTAGATCTAAATCAAGATCTAGTCTCTTCAAACTTAGATTTGATAGTTTTCTTCAGCCAAAACATGTCTTTCAAAGGGATGTCTACGATGCTGTGCTTCTCCATTGCTGCTTGTGGGGGTTTTTGTTTATTTATTTATTTATTTATTTATTTATTTTTAATTTTATGGTCTTAGCCATTGGGCCAAGGACGTGAATAATGCTTTTGGCTTTCGGGTCGAGAGGGGAATGGTTTGGGTATGAGTATTTTGCTCATACCTGGGAAATGACTTCCTGTGCTCCTGGAAGGAGTCTGCGTTAGCAGATTTGTTCTATAATCTGAATATCGGGCTAGGATAGCGGATGTTTGACATCATAGATTGGTTTTTCATTGTAAGATCTGTTATATTTTCGATTTTTTGACGTGTAATCTTTTAACTTCAACTATAATTTTGCAGAACTGTATGTTATGTGATTATAAGAGTTTTTATGCTCTTGACCACTATTAATGAAATCAAATTGATTTTCTCTAAAAAAATAATAATAATAATTCTAGACTCCAATGTCAACAAACCCTTTTTTTTTCTTTTTTTTTTAATTCAAAGCGGGGAAAAGAGGAATAATGTCAACATACCCTAGTAACAAAATCAATTGGATAAGGATCATCTTTATTTTATGAGCAAGATTTCAAATTGATATATTTAATTTTTAAAAAAGACTAGATGACAAACATTGTCGTTTTTAAAAAGACTAGATGACAAACATTGTCGTGTCGTCATGTATATAATTAGATGCACCAATTTTATATCATGGAGTGTCTATTTCATTTGAAATTGAGGAATCCTATTCCCAAGGGCTTGGACGAAAGTGCAACGTGTGCAAAGAGATTCTTGGAAAGTGACTAATGCAGAGGGCAACAAGACACACATTAAATTAGATCAAACACCCGATGCGGATATAGAGGACAAACAACTCGGCAAAAGAACAGCAGCAGCATACGGCTATAACCATATTTTCATGATACGGTAAAGGGGAGAAATAATCCACTACAACACTATTGTGAAGGTTCCAAGTAAAGCCAAGAGTGAAATTAGGCTGGCTCACTTCACAACAAAATCCATGATAAACATTATGCATAAAACAAGGTCGGCAGCTCAGCTATCATTATACCAAACACTATTGTGAAGGTTCCCAGAAAAGCCAAGAGTGGAATTAGGCTCACTCTTCGACACAAAATCCCGTGATAAACAGTATACATAAAATAAGGTTGGCAGCTCAGCTAGCTATCATATACCAAAACCTTGCACAGCAAAGCTCATTAATTTTAATTTTATGATCAGGATGATCCAGACAGACGGCTATCTTGTTTTTTTGTTCTTTTTCTTTCCCTTCTTTCTGTCTCTTTTATTCTGAGGCTTTGGGCGTGATTTTGGTTTCGCAACTCTCTTGAATGCTTGCTTCTTAGTCACAGGCACATTGTGCTTCTTATCAGCTCCAATTAATTGGGGCACTGCTATCTGTGTTTTGTCAATTGGAAAGGTTTCTTCTGCAGGAGAGATCTCACTTGTTGTCACTGTGACTTTCGTGTTGCCATGGTCATACGTTGTTGTCCCTTTCAAAGAATACCCAAATGTTAAAAGGAGTAAAACACATAAACTTGTATTACATACAGAATACTCCACTGCATATCTAACAATACATAATTGAGGGGGGGAAATTGCAGTAGATTCATATCCCACTTACTCCGAGTCAGCACAGAGGAAAGTTAGAGCATCCAGAGTGGAATTAAATGAGTCATCAAAGTACTCATGCCCCACCTTCCGGCGCTCTTACCTTGGATTAATAACAATGAAGTGGTTATCGCACGTAATTTTCACAAATTTTCCCAATTCAAAAGTGCCTCTCAGCACCAGCTTTGTTGTTAATATCAGAAGAATGTCTTCTGTTAAGATTTTAATCCAGAGAAGTGATCACAGTTTAGATCCACAACTATACTACTAAATCAGTAGACCCCCTTAGACCACAGAATCATTGGCAAGTGGCCTGGCAGCCCATAAGTACTGGATCCAGCAGGCATGAGTGCTTTATAATGAGTACTGACAAACAAAATTAGCTTATAAATGTTTGAATCCAGCGGATTGGAGAGTTTGAAAAATACCAGAAATAGATGGAATTGGCTCATTTTCCTCATCCTCTCCTTGGCAGTCATCATTCTCATCAAGTGCTGAACCAGTGGCTGGTGGAGCTCCACCATAGACCATTTCTCTTTCCAGTTTCCTCTGTAACATATAGTAGAGATATAACAATTTAAAACCTACTTACCCACAAAAAAGAAGAGAAAAGAAAAAGACTATTAAAACCTAAATTAAACTACATAAGCCAATTTATAACAATTTGATGGCTATGTTTGTTATTAAAAAAAATAAATTAAAAAATTAAAGAAAAAAAAAAGCTTGTCTTTTGTTTTATACTCTCAAAACAAAAACATTATCAAACAACCCAAACTATAAAATACTTAAACAGTTTTCATCTATATGTCGCATCAAAACATTTTTTTAAACTAAAAACAAAACAAAAAAGTCCCCCAAAACACATTATCAAACAATACCAATAATCCACAATGCCACGAGTGATACATATATGGCACAACACGTAAAAAAAGATAAGAAGGAATCTTGAAAACCATGATGAGATGTATGAATATTGGCAGGAAGGACCAACCACTAAGTTAATCCGTCACAACCTTCCTGGCCCGCTTCCCTGTTTTTTTTAATGAATACCCTCTCCCCTCTGCCTTCTATGTCAATATCCTCCAAGGAACTTTTCCATTAAAAGAAGATGTTTTGAGGCTTTTAACAGCCAAAAATCCCTAGGGTTTAAACCCTCGCATTATGTTGCTCCTAATAAGTTGAACAGTTGCCAAATGTACAGCATCTGGCAAAGTGGGCATCATGGCTTGATACTCTACTAACTCTTATTTAATGGAAATGTGACAGTGGGTTTACAGATGAAAGTATTCAGGCACAAAGTTAAGTTTTGTGAATGGTATATAGTGTCGGGTTGTATAGTTCATGTCTCTGCCTATATCAAATTCTCATTTTTTTTTTATACCACTTCTACTCTCAATTGTTTCTTTTGTTTTTTTATGGATGAATATATTTCAATAAAATCATACACTCCACATAAATCTCCCTAACAAAAATAGCAGATTTGACCGTATTAAAATGTTTATACCTAAAAAGCAAGGAATGATTTGGACATTCGATTGACAATAAGTCAATGTTATACATCAAATTACATCTCAATGTGGCTACATCGTGTGAATGGCCTAACCATTGATCCAAAGCCCTAGGATTATTAGATACTGATTTGGTTAAATCCTTAACCCTTTAAGATCGTACCATTCTATCCCACTTTCAAATCCGTAGTCCACAACGGCTCACTCTATCGACATTGACCTTATAGTAGCCGTTTTTCTTTTAGCAACTCTGGTCCGTATTCAATGACTTAACACTATGCTCATACATGATTTCAACACACCTATGATGTCATCCCAATTGTTAAGGCTAAACCATTGATCCAAAAAGCTCTAAGATTGTTGGGTACTGATTTAGTTAAACCTTTAACCCGAGTGAAGTATCGTAACACATCGCTATGACGAAATAACACAGATTTCTTAATTAGTACTTAATCTGAACCACTTTTGCATGAAAATATTGGCTCATTGCGTATATTCTAACAAAATACAACTTATATAAAAACTTAAATGACTAATTTCACTACCCAAAAACACGATAAAGCATCTAACTTCGAAAAAAAGAAAAAACCCCGAAACTTAATGCAAAAAGTAACCTTTTTTCGCTGCTCAATACGCTTTCGCCTCTGCGCCTCCCCTTGCTGCTTCTGTGCTTCCTTTCTCCTTTTCTTCTTCCTCTTATGAAACCCACCCACAAAGTCGCTTCCCATGCCAAAAACCCCAAATCAAACAAAAACTAACAATACTAATTCTCCAACCTCACAAAAAAAAAAAAAAAAAGAAGCAAATTTCGGGTTTGCTTTAAACATAGTACCTAAGATCTTTCTCATCGAAAGTGACTGCGACAGCTTTGTTCTTGAGAGCCCTCTTCTTTATGTGCCGGCCTCGGGGGCGTGCGACTTCAATTAATCCTTCCATTGCAGCCTCAGAGCTCGCTGCTGTGGCTGGTGTACTTGAGTTCGCTGCTACGCTAAATTGCAGGGCTTGTGGTAAAATAGGCCGGTTCGGGTTGGTGATTTGGGTGGGTTTAGTTTGGGTATTATAAGATTATTATTAGGTCCACCCTACAACAAATGAATGGGTTTTGGATGATGGGCTACACATATTAAAAGGCTGCACTGTACATCACCCAAATCACCAACCCGAACCAGTTGGGGGCGTACCAAGGCCTTGGGGTGAGGCCCAATGTTCCCCAAAATTTTCAAAATTTGTCAAAAAGTATATTTATTTTATAAATTTGTCATCCCAAAATGGTACTTTTGTCCTCCTGAAATAATATTTGTATCCCCTTTAATTATTATTATTATTATTTTTTAAAGTTTTACCCCCTCTTCCAATATAAAAGAATAAACCTAAAATACCCTCCTACTTATTTAGTTTTCGTCCATATTCTATCATATTTCACCAGAAATTCAACTTGGTTTGGGACTTTGAGTGTTATTCTTGATATACTATATTGTATGAGATTTGATATTATGGGAATGAAAATATACTAGAATTGATTCTAATTGATAAAATCAAATCATAATTCAATATATTTGATTTGATTTTATCAACCCTGCTATTTTGTATTCTCTCAAATTCATTCTTCCTATAAATAGAGACAATTTGTATTGTAAAATGATCCATTGAATAAAAACGTAATGTAGCTCTGGCTTTATATGTGAACACGTAAGCATCGTTTATCTCTATTTCATATTTTATTTATGCTTTTATTTGTATTTTGTTCACCGGCATTTTTCATATGAGGCTTCTTTTCCTTTCAGCATAATAGTTAAGTTCTAGATTTTTTTTTTTTTAGAGTGAAGGTGATTAACCAATTTATTATTCACACTATAAACTTTGTTTATTATTATTAATATTTATTTTTAAAAAATATATAAATAATCTGTTAAGGGTATAAAAAAAAAAAAAAAATGAATAGTTAAATTAAAAATTTATATATTTTGCTGCTGTTAATAGCATGTGGATTCTTGTTTTGTTTCTTTTACCTAAAGCGTTGTTCCTTGCTTCAACGCTTACGAAAATAAAGCCCAGCTCAAATGAGATTGTCATCTTCTTCCTCATCGGGGCTGACCGATGTTGCAGATCGAGAATGTTGCCACATGCAGGCCGTGATTCCTCTGTAGGTATGCGGCAGTTGAACGAGCGGATGATTTCATTGACGTTGAGATCCCTCGAATTACGCCGGTGATGAGGATCTGCTGCTGCCCACTGCCGTGGCAAGTATTTTTTTATGGGGAGTAGTAATTTTTAACGCACTGGCGTGCTTAAATAATAAGCATGCCAGTGTTAAAATATTATTAAAATAATATTTAAATAGTAAATAAAATAATATTTTAATATTAGCGTACTTATTATTCAAGTACCTCAGTGTACTAAAAATTACTACTCGTCTATGAGATGTCGATATCGGGATAATCGACATATTGGGTTTGCTTGTCTTGCATTCTAAAGTGTTTTTCTTATCGTGTTTACTGCAATGTAATAAGGATCCTTGGATTTAGAAATTAACCCAAAAAAAAGACAGAGTTGACCATCTTTTAGCTATTTGTTAGCACAGTCATTATTTGGTCTATTGTCATTTGTTGACCCATACCGATTTTTGACCCTTTGTTTGCCAAATATATTTGGGCTTTGTTGCATTGTCATTTTAGGCCTATAGATGCCTTTATTTCAGCATTTTGTTGGCTTTCATCTTAATTCATAGTTGGCCTTATTCTGAAGATTTTTCGGCATATTGTTGTTAGAGGCCCAACTCCCTCCGCCGCCAATTGTTGTCAACTTATTTCAGTTTAAGGGGATGTTATAATATATTGTGTGAGATTTGTTATTACATGAATATATTAACATTAATTGTAATTGATAAAATCAAACCAGATGTATTTAATTATGATTTGATTTTATCAACCATGTCATTTTGTATTATCTCCGTTTCCCTATAAATAGTAACCATTGAATAATAGCATGTTGTAGCCATTAGGGCTAAGACAATTTCATACTTGATTCTTGCAATTAAGGTTAAAAGCATATATCATGAATAATTTTCAAAAAAATCCTTACTCTCAAATCTACGCGTGAGGAATAATGCTACACTTACTCAATGAATGGTTATGTGGTTATGCTTGAATTGTCTTATGCATAACCACGTAACCATTCATTTGGTGCAGAACTATTAAGAGGTTCGGGGAGACAAAAGCCCTTTCAAACTTCTAAATATTTTTCAAAATTTTTAAAATACTTCAATAATTTTTTTAAAATTAAATTTTTACTTTTTTATTTTTTATTTTTTATTTTAAAAAAAAGTTGTTTTCTCATATTTAAAATTTGAATTTCACCCTACGAGAGAATTTGAAATTCATTTAAAATTTTCATATTTCTTAAATAAAAAGCTTAACAAATAAATTATCTTCCCATCCGGCCAAAGGCGCGTGATTATAAAGTCAACCCAGAAGTAAAAACCCAACCTGCACCTGGCCTACAACTTCGATCGTTCAAGATTTCAACTCATTTCTTGTTCCAGTCAACAACCTGGTTCTCTCCACCCAACCCGAACCGAAACGGACCGTTTCCCGCCCCAGTCACATCAACTATAAAACAAAACCAGAGAGACGCAAATTTTGAAGCTGAAAATGGACCGACCCGAGAACACGCCGCCCATCTTATCGGAGCAGGTCCTCGTCAGCGGCAACATAACGCCGTTGACGCTCACCAGCGACGGCAGGCTGAGGTGGACGGAGGGATGGCAACGGTGTTTGACGGTGAAGAAGGATGTGCTCGGGTTCGCGACAGAGGGCCCGAAGATCAGGATAAGAGCGGTTGTGCAGGGCGGAGGTAAAATCTGCATGTTTGAGAGCAGTGGACGTCCGGTGAGGAAGGACTACGTGTTCGAGCCCTTGTCCGAGGACTCGCTTAGGCTCTGGTGCGAGAAGCTCCGTGAATACATTGACTCGCTTGGTAAATTTCGCGTTTTTTTTTTGTTTGGTTTGGTTTCGGTTTGTGTTTTGTTTGGGGATGGGAAAATGCAGGAAAGGAAAAGTAAAGGAATTCAAAATTTTGTGAAGTTATGGCCTTTTGGCTTCGTTATAGGATTTGAATTTCCTTTATTTTCCCTCCAACTCTGTTAGGAGCGAAATTAAACATTTTGTGATGATTCAGTCTGTTTAAGCTTTGCTCGAAGTTGTGCAATTTGATATTCGGCTTAGACAGAAATAGTTTTTTTTTTTTTACTCGAACCCCAATTTGTCAAAAGATTTCACACTTTGTTTTCTTCCTTTTCGGGAGACAGAATGGAGCTTAATGTCTATTGCATTTTTGAATTTCATTGTG
This sequence comes from Corylus avellana, assembly GCF_965113065.1. NCBI lineage: Eukaryota > Viridiplantae > Streptophyta > Magnoliopsida > Fagales > Betulaceae > Corylus > Corylus avellana. The sequence goes on along the minus strand of NC_142490.1, from coordinate 43,402,678 downwards.
GGTTGTTTGATCACATTGTTGTATCGGGATTCCCTTCAGGATAGCATAATCTGTTTCTCTTTTTAACAGGACGGCCTAAACGGCTATTTGTGTTTGTGAACCCATTTGGTGGAAAAAAATATGCGTCCAAGATTTTTGTCGATCATGTGAAAGCTCTTTTGGAAGATGCTGATATCCAAATTACGTTGCAAGGTTTGGATTATTCATTAAACTGTGTACATTGATCATTAATCCATACTTTAGGATTGTTCCTCATGCCTTTTTTTTTTATTTTTTGGTTTCCTTCCCTCAATTCAATCTTTCAGAAACCCAATATCAGCTTCACGCAAAAGAAGTTGCTAATTCACTTGATCTTTCCAAGTACGACGGCATTGTTTGTGTTAGTGGGGATGGAATCTTGGTTGAGGTAGGTTGACTTTGGTTAGTTGCTACGAGAATGTATTATATTTTCTACTTGATAAATTCATAGAATGCCATTAATTGGTTGTGGAAGCTATCCCTTAAAAGAATGAGTTATGATGGCCGCCAGCTCTCTCTGCAAAGGTATGTTTAAGATCTATCTATAAGAAAAGGCTGCAGGTGAACAGCTAGTCTGTGACTTCATCTGTACACTTGCATTTTAAACAGACATATCTTCATTATTTAAGGCGGTAAGAGCTTCTATTTTTGGAATATATTAATAGTACAATCTGGACCACAATCTATAATCTCAAAAAATTGATTATATGTTATTACATGCATTCAAGGACTTTGTTATTAAGGACTCTCATTTGACTAGGTTCTGGTATTCCTGCCATTGAAGTTCTTGTATTAAGAATTGTGTTCATGGATTGAAGTCATGGTTCATTATCCATAGCCATCAGTCCCTTGCATTGTTTTTTCCTTGACAGTTAGGCGGATAAATTAAAAGAAAATTATAAGGAACCATATTAGTTTGACTTTTTATTGTTGGATACTGTTGGGGTTTGACCTTTTGAATTTTTGGTTATGCCCACAAGCCTAAAGGCATGTCATAATGTGATGCTGCTATTGTCAGGTTGTTTATCGATATCACATTGTCTATGTATTGACTTCAATGAAAGCTATGGCATTTGTGGCTTAAATGCACTATTTATAAAGGCCTATGTAACTTACAAGAATCGCGTTTACTTTCTAGCACTTCTAGTACAACTTAATTCTCTAATTGGCCAACTCGGCATCTTTTTGACCTCCATTCCTTTTCTTGCTCTCACTAGCATTGTACTATTTACTATTTAGTAGGTAGTTAATGGGCTGCTCGAAAGAGAGGATTGGGATGTTGCAATAAAGATGCCTATTGGAGTAGTTCCTGCAGGTTTGTTCTATCTTTTTATGTTTTTGTTACTTTTTGTTGGCATTGTTTTTCTTAATGATATTTGGACTATGGTAGGCAAGCGTGGTAGATGAAGTTATCATCTGATGAATGGTATAGTATTTTCATATAATGTTCTTTGTTGTCCTTTCTCTCCCCTCCTTTCCTCTTTCGGGTTAAATTTTAATGGCACTCACATATCAGTAGGTATTCTGATAATGTACAATCTCAATAATCTATTTGTGGGAAAAGTCTAACACACACTCCACTGGTAGGACTCAACTAGTTGTGGATGCTGTTGGGACCTGGGGTTATAGCTGTGATGTAGTTGAATCTGAGTCTCTCTGATCTAGGAGGCCACAATTGGCCTTTGATTTCTGTTCGAGATAGTTCACCTGTAGAGCAATGGATAAGTTATTTAACTGATAGATTCTAATGCTAATTTGTTTTAATCATCTTTTGGGACTGATTTATACAGTAAACTTTTGTGGTCCTTCCCTGCCATGGACTTTATACTTACAAAAATCTGCACTCGTCAAGATTTTCATTTGTTAGTGAGAATGGACCATTTTAGTCTTTCTTCAAATTTTCTTGTCCAAATAAGAAGATTTATTTCTAATTTGTTCTTAATTTGGACCTTCATCATTTATCCAATACTTTGAAGGGTAATATTATGTGGTGATTAGCTAAATTATGAATGAGCAGGAACAATGGTGAGTTGCATATTTATCATTATCTTCCACCAAATTAATGGAGAGTTCAATATTTATCATTATCTTCCACCAAGTTATCCTCCCATTGGATTCTCATTGTTGTTCAAAGTGAAGGAGGGCCTGGTGGTTGTTTATTTAATATATAGAACGTTATCAATGACTTCTTTTAGTTTTGATATCTGACAAATGTTTTTGCTTGCAGGTACAGGAAATGGCATGGCAAAATCCCTTATGGATTCAGTTGGTGATCATTGTACAGCACCTAATGCTGTTCTTGCCATCATCCGAGGTTACAATTGGTGTCTGTCAGTATTTTAATTTGTGTTTCCTTTTGTCATTGTTCTCATCATGTTAACAAATTTTATGTTGTCTGCTTTAATTATTGTCAGGCCACAAGTGCTCACTGGATGTAGCTACCATTACACAAGGAGAAACCAAAATTTTTAGTGTATTGATGCTCGCGTGGGGTATGGGGAAATACCATTACCTTATTATATTTTAAGTGGAGTTCTATATGATCTTTCTAAAATATGCTCTGGGTTTTACTTGCATAATTTTTATGCAATTGTCTGGATTTGACTAGGACTACTTACCTGTAATATTTCCATGTTTTTTCTTACAAAATGTTATTTTATTTCAGGTCTGGTGGCGGATATCGATATTGAATCGGAAAAGTATAGGTGGATGGGAAGTGCTCGTATAAATTTCTATGTATGATTTAAGTGATGTCTCATTTATCATTTTAGGGTTATTCTACTGCTGGTCTGTTTGTGTGTATTTCTATATGACTTGTTATCCCATTATGTCTTTAGTCACTGCACTTAATCTAGTTTTGCAATCTAAAGTTACAAGCAGATTGAACAGAATAAATATTTAGTTGAATTAGTTGCATTACTGTTTTTAAGAACTTGATAGTATCTGCAAAGAGTCATCATTATGTTTATAATAAAGCCATTTCTAGAGTTGCTACCATGGTGATAGTTTTTATAAGAGAGCAGTACTTATTAAGGCTTTGAGGATGTAAATTGGCTTATGTATCATTATAATTATTTATGCTGAGCAGATTTGTAAAGTTGATCTTTTTTGTTTTCCTTCTAAAGGTAATTCCTTGTTGAATGCAGATGAGAGATTCATAGCTGCGTTGACACACTTGAATGGCCATAGATAAGCTACAGCTTCATTCTAATAGGAAAACTAAGAAACTGAACAAAATTTCGTTTCACACATACATTTTAGTTTTTTCTCATGGATATTTTCCATTGTTATTAATCTTCCTTTCTTTTATTACACGGGAATATAATGTAAGAATGCAAAATGTAAGCATTATTGGTGGATTTGTATCATCTAAGTTGATAAATTACCTGTTACTGCAAAAGCCTAATCTGATAAGAAATAGTGAATCTTAATTACTTAATCAAATGTTCTAATACTTCCCCTCTATGTTAGGCTTACACTTCAATGAGTAGAACCCAATATGTGGAATATTAACTTTCTAAATGGGAGGTTAAGTGAAGTCAATATTTGAATTCAGAATTACATGTTTCGATATCATGATAAATTATTAGTAATACTAAAAGCCTAGGGTTATAGGAAATGATGAATTTTAATCACGTGATCAAATATTCTAGTGCCACCAGCGGTGTAGTTGGAATATGCATGTAGTAAACAATGTCTGGCACCTAATTGAGGAAGATGTGATAACAATGCCGATTCTATGTAAAGATGGCTTGGTTGGATTATACTCTCTTGTTTTAATAGTAATCAGCATCAAGGCACTAATGCTAATTGTTTCTTTTATTTAGGCTTTTCAACGAATTTTTCATTTGAGGCATTACAATGGATGCGTTTCTTTTGTGCCTGCACCTGGATTTGAAGCTTTTGGAGAGTCAACCAATTACCAGGGCATATCTACTGGCAAGCAAGCTAGCTGCAGTCCAAGTGAAGAGGAGCCTGTTAGGGTTCGACATTATGGTTATCAAGGACCTAATATTGACTTGGAGAATTTAGATTGGAGAACTATTAATGGACCATTTATCTCAATTTGGCTTCATAATGTACCTTGGGGGGGTGAAGACATCATGGCAGCCCCTGATGCCAAGGTAAAGTCATATGATTACTGAATTAAAATTTGTTTGTTTGTTTTTTCAGCCTTTTTAGTTTTGCTATATTGCAATATATCATTACTCTCTCTCTCTCTCTCTCCATTGACTGTGTGACCTGGACCTGCATGCATATGTATCATTACTGAATTACTTAAGTGGCCATATGGAGATTAGTGTAGAATGCCCTTTGTTTTTTTGGAGGACTTTATGTGAAGGGATATCTAGTAAAGATCAGGTAGAGTTTCATCACAGTGGTTTTAGGAGAAGCATCTTCTGGATTCTATATCCCTATGTTCTCAGTTAGATGACTTTCTTACTAAATTGAGATTCTTATGAACAAGGTGCTTATTGCTTAACACATGCACATATGTCAGCAAAAAATTACCCTTGTATTTCATTAGAAATTCTAAGCAGTCTTCCTAACCAATGTGGCATTCCTCCCTCCCTTAGTTTTTTTTTTTTTTTGGAAAGCTGCTCAGCGTTTGCTTTAGAAATATCTTCTAAATACTCATGATGGCATAATTATGTCTAATAATGTACTTGTCATTATGAGCATAAATGACATTTTGAGTTATCTTTTGCCTGTTGATGTGCAGTTCTCGGATGGTTATCTGGACTTGATTCTTATTAAGGATTGTCCACCGTTCTCCTTGCTATCATCAGTGATGATGAAAATGAACACTGGAAATCATGTCAGATCACCCTATGTCACTTACCTCAAGGTAAGTAATAATAAGACATTTTTAATCTGGTTTTCATTATGTTTTCTTTTTGACCGTTGAGCAGATGTTTATGATGTCAAACAAATCTCCATTATTTGCTCAACTTGTGGAGAGAGAAAGGTTTTCGGTGATATATATAGATAAAGTATTTTTGTCTTCTGTTAACTGTTCCTTGTGTATCTTGCAACAACATACAGGTGAAGGCATTCATCTTGGAGCCTGGTCTCCAAACTGACGACCCAACAAAGGAAGGGATCATAGACTTAGATGGTGAGGTCCTGGCCAGAGGAAGAGGAACGTACAAGTGTGACCAGAAGGCACCGATGGCCTATGATAAACTTCAAATAACTGTGGATCAAGGTTTAGTTACCCTATTTTCTCCTAAAGTATGAGAAATGCTACATATACTCTCAAGTGCTTATTACCAGATGTGGCAGTAAAAATATTTACCATTAATATATTATATACAAATTAACTCATCGAAAATTCAATAATGATTTTTACTGCCAAGTTAGAAAGTAAGCTTTTGGAAGTGAATAATGATACACTTACTCTTAATTCCTTACACAATTTTTTCACACTCGAGTGACTTTTAAAACCGCCATTGAATATGAGATAGATTTTTATTAGATTTCAATCCAATAGTGGTTTTAAAAGCCACTTATGGGTTTGAGAAAATGGGTATAAAGAAGTGGGAGTAAGTGTAGCATTATTCTTTGGAAGTATATGTAGCATTTCTCTTTAATATTTTCATGGAGTTCATTTGACAGTCCACTGATACTTTTTCAAAAGAAATTTATTGGGGATTATTTATTTTGTTCTGCCTGTATAGAACCCCATAGCATATTTTGAGCATGTGATTGGATCTGTATCATGAACAATATCAACTAGGCTGTATGTCACTTGAGCTCACATCAACGTTTGAGATCACATGATCTCTCTATCAATTTCACAAAAGTAATTACTGGTTGCCAGTTAGGTTTTTGGGGTCTCACAAGAATCATAGTTATGGTCTCGTGACTTGATGGTACATCTTTATCTTTCACAAACAAAATCTACGGTCCATGATTTGTTGGGGAAAAAAAAAAAAAAAATTGATGCGTAGTTCTTTTAAGTATACAGTAAAAATAAAGGTGAATCATCATTTTCTTTCTTTATAAATTTACTCACATCTGCCATTTGATTTTACAGTTTAAATTTTGTTTTGTTACATTTAACTTGGTATATTGTGTCACATCATTTAAAATTTTTATATGATGTGACAATATATTCACTATGTGAAAATTATGTACTCTTGATCATTTGGTCGAAGAAATGAACGTTCTGACCACACATATCTCCACCATTGTTAATGGGTTAAACCAAGACATTCTCCTTGGAAAGGACATGTTCTACCATTAATTAGGCTTTAAGATAGATAAAGATAATTGTTATGAAGTATTATTAATATGTACTGAGTTTAGACTTTAGGGGACCGCAATTGTCCTAGGTTCAATTATATATAGCCGAAAGAGTCTAATGACTCATCATAAACAAAGCAAACCCAAAATGAAAAGAAACCTCTCATTCTTATGCTGTGTTTTTAACATGGGATTTAATTGTTTTTCACTAAGATCGCTGCATCATTACACTTTTCTCGAACATCATTACACTTTTCTCGAACGGAAGTTATTTAAATGTGCTTCATTTAGTCTACCCTACATGGGTAACACAGATCAAGAAACTAATAGGAGTCCACCACATGCACGTTGTGTTAAACACGCCTTACTGAACCATCGACTCTAATACTACGGTTAGAAAGATTTTCATTTTTTATTGAGTTCTTTTGACGTGATTATTATATAGTATGTCAGGATACCACTCGATCCAAAAACTTAATTAGGCTAACAGATTTGAACCTAATTGTGTAGCGATGCTAAATCTCGACAATTTAATATTATATTTCTAGTCCTCACTTTTGGGTTTGTTACTGCTATGATTTGGAGACAGCTTCTCATGCTGGGTCGGTAATGCATCACAGTCATATGGTATGAATGTGTACTGTCATTTTGGTTAAGGGATCAACTTAGACCAACTATAAGCTAGTCAAGGGGCAACCTTAAGGAAGCCAGCATGATTCCAAATAACGTATGATTCCAAATAACTTGAAGTGCTCTATTTTGTGGTGGCACTTTGACTTCACGCAAAAGCTTACTTGCATGTGAAAACTGCCCATTTTGATTCCCTCTTTCACTGCTTTTGCTTTTGAGTCCGGATTTTTTTTTTTTTTTTTAATGAGCAATGGCGCGTAGAGAGTAATCTTACTCTTCATACGAAAAATGTGACGTGTTTTAAGTTATTTTTTTTATTAGGTGCTTAATAAAGGTATCAGCTACTTAAAACATGTTACATCAATAGTGTGAAATGAATGTTAAGAATATAATTACTAATTCATAAAAAGATCACGAAAACAAGTCATGACATCTACCATTTAAAGTTAGTAGCCTTCTCTACTAGCTGGAGTAAGGCATTTGCCGGCTGCTAGACCGAACCAAGGGGCTTGCGCAGAAGGGTTATGGCCACTGGTTTTGAATTTTTTTTATTAAATTACTTATATATAAATGGGCTTAAAAATTAGGTTTGCCTTTTTCCCTTCTATCCCTATCCTCTATATTGCTTAGGAAAAAAAAAACAACCCTAATAATTCCTTAAAGGACAGGCAATCAAGAAGGAAAAACTAGACCATGATTTCATGCATGCATAGTAGTTTCTTGTCTTAATCACTCGTTTATTACATTGCACTTAGGAAACCAGTCTGCATTTATGAACAGAGGGTCGTCGCCTGTCGGGCATTCATGAAACACCTTATTGCTTTCACACGCACAATATATATATATATATATATATATATATATACACACTCGTGTGATGGCATTCATTGTGGAAATTCCCAACCGCGTGAAGAGTACGTAGCAGCCAGCTGGACCACAATGGAGGTCATACATATATACTATTCTTCCTCTGTCGACATTGTGAATTGAATGATAAATAACATGGCGGATGCAAGTCCAAGCTAGGAGGGACCATTGTACGTGTCGCTACATGCCATCATATATGACTAATGCCTCTAGAAAAGTTTTAAATTGGCTAATCTTTTTGAAAACAAAAAAAACAAACGAACTAATGTGAAAGGTTTACCAGTTTGTTAATATGTGAGGATCGGAATAACCCTTACTATTGGGATACCGAATTTTATTGAAATTCAAACAAAGAGACGAGAGTTGCAAGACTCACATTCTAAACTATTCAAAGCACGTGGATCCTAAACAAACGAACTAATGTGAAAGGTTTACCAGTTTGTTAATATGTGAGGATCGGAATAACCCTTACTATTGGGATACCGAATTTTATTGAAATTCAAACAAAGAGACGAGAGTTGCAAGACTTACATTCTAAACTATTCAAAGCACGTGGATCCTAAACAAACGAACTAATGTGAAAGGTTTACCAGTTTGTTAATATGTGAGGATCGGAATAACCCTTACTATTGGGATAACGAATTTTATTGAAATTCAAACAAAGAGACGAGAGTTGCAAGACTCACATTCTAAACTATTCAAAGCACGTGGATCCTAAACAAACGAACTAATGTGAAAGGTTTACCAGTTTGTTAATATGTGAGGATCGGAATAACCCTTACTATTGGGATACCGAATTTTATTAAAATTCAAACAAAGAGACGAGAGTTGCAAGACTCACATTCTAAACTATTCAAAAGCACGTGGATCCTAGCCTTTCGGACATCCTCATTATGGGTGTGGATTTTGCATAGAACCAGTCGCATGCAGACATGCCCCATGCCCCACATTGAATTCGAATCTATTATACTTTGGAGCCGTGATGCACATGAAGAAGGAACTTTTTTTTTTTAGTTTTATTGTGCTGTCCCATTAAGGAGAGAACAAAAAGCACGTGCAGAACGTGCAAGATGTGAAACCTTCCAAAGAAGCATAGAAGTAAACTAAATATCGCGTATCATTGTTCGCCGACATTTTAATTATGTTCCTCTATTATTGTATTGTACACATAATCTAATCGGATAAAGTTTTCATCTAAATTAGGTCGGAATAATTTTTTTTAACTTAGTCTATAAAAATAACATGTGTCTTTTTTTTTTTTAATAATATGTGAGATGCACATGAGTTTGTAATAAAATTTCTTTCAACTTGGTCTCTGTTATTAAAAAAAATGTACATCTCATATGTTCAAGGGACACATCTCATTTTTATAGATTAAATTAAAAAAAAAAAAAACTGTCCTAATATATATATATATATATATATATATATATTTTCTAATGTCGCGTCACGTGTAATAAAAGTATTTATTTCTTCTCGGGGGTTTAGAATTTGGATGGCGTGCGTTGGCCGTTGGGACCCCAGTCCACACTACAGACAGCGTAACAGAACGGCAAGATTTACGGGCCGTTCCTCATGCGAAACATTTGTGGTAGAGTAGACCCACGTCATTTCAGCCGCAGGGCATGGCCTCCCTTTACTTGTTACTTCCCAAGGTTATTCGGTTAACCTCTAGAGTCTACATATATGTTCACATGTAGGCCCATGGAAACTACTGATCATTTTGGGTTTTTTTTTTTTTTTTTTTAAAGTAAATAAGAAAACGTCACATGAATTAAAACACCAAAAAAGATTTGGATTGACAATCCAAAAACAAAAATTACAATGCAAAACATATAAATAAGGGGTAATTAATTTCATTGAAGACCCCTGAATTTTTATTCGATTTGATAAATATTTTTCAGATTTCAAAATCTCTTAATTTAGTCTCTTTTAATTGCAATCAATTTGGACCCATCGGTCAAATTTTAAATATTAAATGACATTTATAACCCTAATTTTTTTATAAAGTTTTAACTTTACCCTTAATTTTAAAACTTTTTTTTATTTAAAAAAAATGAAAATCAGAGATATTTTTGTCTTTTTTTTTGTATTTCTAGCGGCTAAATTTAACGGATGAGTTCAAATTAAGAGTTCAATAGACTAAATTGAAAAATTTTGAAGTTTAAAAAAAATTTGTCAAATTGAATAAATGTTATAGATTTTCAGTGAAGCTACCTCTATAAATAACTAATAGAAATTAATAAAAAAAAATGATTCAATTCTTCATGTAAATGCTGCATAAAGCGGTAACCGAAGCATAAAACAAAAGACACGGATAAAGGCGACTCTTCCCGGGCCCGCCAAGGCAGTGCAACAACTACGGAAAGGAGATCGTTGAGGGGGGGGGCATGGCCTCCCTTTACTTTTGCTTCCCAAGGTTACATCTAAAGTCTAAATGTTGAAATGTAGGCCCATAGAAAGTATTGATATTTGGGGTGTTGATGCTGCCTACCCTATCTATGCCCATCTAAAGTTCTCAGGACTACCTTTTTGTTTCTGCTTTTTCCGGATAATCTGCACGATAAATAAGCTATAGCCTATAGCCTTTTGTACAATACCATTAAAAAGTAATAATGTTAAAACAAGATATTTAATACGAAAAATGCTAGGTGTTTTTCAAATGTTCTTCTAATTATGATATAACTTTTAAAATTATCGTTGAATTTGAAATTATTATTATTGACTTTTAATCTATTGGTAATTTTAAAAGTTACATCACATTTTAGATGATATCAAGAAAACACTAGAAAAACACATAGCATTTTCCATATATAAAATGCATTTTTGTGTTCCTTCTACCTCATTAATTTTGGCAAGTAGAAATAATTTTGCCTTTGGACATGAGGATAAACTGCTTAGTCCGTCAGGGGTGAAAACTCTTAGGTTACCTGGTAACTGGTTTTGGCAGGTGGGGTTAGTTACCTGTAGGAGTTTGATTGACGGTGATGATTGTTATACAGTATACGTTTACGATGTACAATTAATTTGAGTAAAGTTTTCCTACGTTATAAAATAATAATAATAATTAAGGAAATCATGATATATATCCATGTGGCTGTCCGCCCATGCTCACTATACTATTGTAAACTTGTTAGCATTCTCCTAGGAACGAAACAACAAGGAATACAACATAGTTAATTGTGTTGTCCGACTCAATCAATGCTAGCTAGCTTCATGACTCATCCATTTAGTTTTTACCACATCATAGACAAACATTATCTAATTATATCGGTGTTTGTCTCCTTTTTGTCTTTGCATTGACTCTCCCTCCCTTGCATGCTCCATAGTTTTCCAAGATTTGTTCACACCTACCTACTTGCATGGATCACATCAAGCAACGACTAACATTTCATATATAAACCAAATCTTATAACGATATAACGATAAAAATCAACGGGATTTTTCTTTTTTCACAAGTCTTTATTAATTCAAAGATGATTGGAACTATAGTGGCTCATATTCTTCAAAGAAGAGAAAGTAATACTGAAATATTAGTGGTTGACCGAGTAGACGGAGCAGAGTAAATAGAGCGAAATACTTCGGTACAATTAGGATTTTCCTTTCGATATGTTCTGTTGTAATCTTGAATCATTAATATGTAAAATATAGCTGTACTCTCCTGTAGACGTAGGCACCTTATAAAATCACGTAAATTTGTATCTTGACTCTCATAATGAGATTTTTATATTTTCGATTTCCTGTAGACGTAGGCACTTTATAAAATCACGTAAATTTGTATCTTGACTCTCATAATGAGATTTCTATATTTTCGATTTCATATTATTTATTATTATTGTGTACGATAATAATAAAAATTAATTTTTAATGTCACGTCATCTTAATTGTATGACAATTATATAATAGTCTACTTAATAAAAACATGGTGTCCTTCTCTTTCTCTCCCCATGAGAACCGAACATAATGAAAATTATACGCAACTGATTTACCAGACCCGTGAATGAAGGGAGTAATTTTGGACTGTGATTCTACATATATATATATATATATATATATATATGTCACGGAAGGTTACTGTGAGAAGTCTGAGAACGATCTCGTGCAGTAAATTATGGGGCCCCTTGTTTTCTTAAAGAGAAGTAGATTAAACAGGAGTGGGTTTGTCATTTGTGAATACTGCATATACAGTGCAGAAAACAACGTCTACGATCTTCCACTGCTCAGATGAGATGACTGTTCTTGAACCCCACAAAAAGCTTAAAGAAGATGCTGCGTCATCTTTTCCCACTGCAACCATAGCCTAGAGCCGACTACTTCTGTTATAAAGGAAGCATGCAAATCCACATACACACACTATATATATAGACGTACCTTAACATAACAAACCCATCATCAACTCATTCTTAGCCGTTTGATTATTCACATGCCCCACAAATGGGCCCACCCAAGCATGCATATGGCTGTAATTGTGGATTTGGATCCCGTACAACGACGAAAGGGCAGTCTCATGCAAGAGCTAAAAGCCCGCATAAGTGAGGCTCAAACTCTTGGAATGCTCGGCCAAACATGTAGGATTCAGGTAGCCTTTTACGTGAATGAAACTACTTATTTCAAAATTAGTAATATTTATTTATTTATTTTTTAAATATGTCCACACAAAGAAAGGGGAATGGGAGAAAGGATTCGAACTAGTGACCTTCGCTTCATGAAGTGTGGTTCACATCCAATTGAGCTATTCCTTGAAGACTCAGTAATGTTTATAGGACTGTGATATAGTACAATAATAAAATACGTAAAATATTTAATTAAAATATGAGGTAAATGATAAAGGAGGCCATAGACCAATGTCTCTTAGGTTAGTTAATTATTTATGGGTAGTTTAGCTTTACTCTTTTCTAAACCAAACCAGAAAATGAAAGAAGCTTTGTCTGAACAGAAAAGCACTTGTCAAAGCCCCCACAAAAGCGCGTGTATTTGGAAAAACCCTGCAGAAGTAAGCGTTACGTGATTGCATTGCATGATGATGACCCTCGCGGGGGGGCGGGACCAGGCCATGCATGACATTTCGCTTACTTTACATACAGCCATATTCCCCTGCCCTACCCTCGAGTCTTACACAATTACCTAACATTGACCCCTTTTTTCTCGTGGGTTATTATTGTAAATTCACCATCACAATACGTCCCTATTTTCTAACATTATTTGTTTTATGATAAAATATCTGACACTTCGTCTCCATTCATCTGAGCATATAATTTTTTAACAAAAATTTATTTTAAATTGGCCTGGTCAATTTTTTTTTTCTTATTTAATCTATTAAAATGTTAATTGTTTAGGGAAGCAATAAGGAGAGAAACAAATAAATCTAAAAAAAATTTTAAACTGACGTGATAGATCTGAGTAATAAATAAGAAAAAAAATTATATTTTTTTAAGTTAAAAACCTTTGTCACTGTCACGTGAGTTTTAAAATTTTTTTGAATTCATGATATTTAAAAATATGATAAAATTAATAAATATTAATTATAATTAAATTGAGTGGAGGAGTTTTTTTACGTAGGGAAATTTGCGTCAAACACGTATTAAACCATTATTGGGATTTTGCCCAATTAATCCAAACATATTATTGCACGGGTGGGCCCAGCTCCTCGTCTTTACTTGGGGAATTTTGAAATGAAACGAGAAACGAGAAACGGAGAGAAAGTCTAACAGGAAACCGAGAAACGACGACGCTCGGAAAAAATTGGAAAACAAAACACAGAAAAGCCAACGATTCGACGTGCTTTTAAAGCCTCTTATATATATAGCAATACATTTTACTTTCTCACGCTTCATAAATAACCATTCTCTCTCTCCTCTCTCTCTCTAAAACCCCCCTCTCTCTCTCTCTCTTTCTCTCTCTCTCTCTCTCATGTGAATTACAGATCAGGCCGCAAATATACCATTTCGATATTTGGACTTTCTCTGGCTATGGTGTTCGATGGGGCTTTGAATTTCTAGGGTTTGTGTAGCATTTCTTGCTCTCTGGCTCTGGGCTTGTATTTTCGATGTCGTCTGCTTCGTCGTCGTCCAAGCTGTGCTACAATTCGGAGTGCAAGGAGCTGAAATCGGAGCGGCCTAGGAAGGGCTGGAGGCTCCGGACCGGCGACTACGCCGAGCTCTGCGATCGATGCGTGTAAGCGAACTTTTTTCTGTTTGTTTTTCCTGTTTACTGGTAGTTGACTGGTACAGTGGCTTTTTGCTCATTTTATTGCTTTGTTTTTTTCTTTTTCTTTTTTGATTTTGAGGTTTCATTTCGCGTGGTTTTGAGGTTTTGGAGTAGTGGTGGATTAGTTCGAGTTCGAGCTTGGTGCGTGGTGTTTGAAGTTCTAGTGGAGTGCTTTTGGGGATTTTTGCTGAATTTGGATGTGGTTATGGATTTGTTGCACTCGAGATTGGGCTTGATAGAAAGCTAATTTGGAAAATTGGGTCGGGGTTTATGTGTTTGCTGGTGTGAAGTTTGGTTGAGGAAGCTGAATAATCGAATTTTTCATTTACTTCTGTGCTCACTGGAAAGGGACTTGAATAATAGGAAACTTCATTTTGGGCGAGTGTTTTTTACGTAAGACTGTTTGTCTTAACGGGGAATAGTTCCTGAAATGATTTTTTTTGGAGTTTTTCAGGGGCTTTTGATTTGGTGGACTTTTTAATGTGATATTTATTGATTTCGTAAATAATCATTATGTCTATAACTTCGTTTCGTCAAGAACTTCTCTCTGTGAGTGTAGGTGTCTTGTGAATTTCTCTCTGTACATGTTTTGAGTGAAAAAAGAATTGGACCCTTCACTGCAGATTTCCCTTTTTTGTTAAATTGCAATTAGTAGGTGTCTGTCTGCTTTGCTTGCTGTTGCCTAATTGTAAGTCGGGTTTTTAGAGGTTAATTAATGCAAGTGCGACTCTAAAGTTCTGCAGCTTGAGGGTTCGGGCTGGTTCTGGAGCTCTCTCAAAAAGTAGAATTTTCCTCTTGTTTGGTGTACTGCTTGAAATATTGTCATTTATTCATTACTTGATGAGCATAAACTAGGGGATGCAAAATCAGTGCACTATGTTTGAATCCAATTATCCGATGATCATTCATCCGCTCTTAACCATTGTCCTTCTGCTCGTCAATTTGGCAACTGCTTTTCACTCTGTTTTTGGTTGCTTGGGGGATTTTGCATTTTGTGTTTTATTTGGAAGGTCAATGTAAAGATCTTCGAAGTTCTAGAGGTTCTGTGTCTTAATCCTTGAGAGGTTTTCATGAGTCCAATCTTGAATAATGTCTTCCCTTTTTTTTTGTTGGAAGACATTTTTATCTTTAAATCATATGACAGACTCTGCTTATCATCTACCTCAGTTGTTGAGTAACAACTTTTTATTAGGGCCTAGTTAGTCCTCTGCTTCTTGTCATTCTCGTAATTTCTCCATTGTTTGGAGATGACAAAAACCCAGTCCTTGCCAGCTCATTGTGCTTGTAATCAGTCCTCTGATCTTTTCCACTGTCAGGATATTGTCTTAGTAAGAAATGTGTTCTTCTTTTCCGCTTTTGGGGGTGGGGGAAGGGGAGAATGCTGATGGCCTGTTTAGGGAGGAGGAGCGTAACGGCTTCCATGGCTTCCTTCAGGTTAGAAGACAAGGCTAGATTAGAATGTATTATATCTGACCATTAGTGGTATGGTGGTTTGGGCTTTCTCCCCCTGGCTAAGTGATAATCTCTTGTCCTGTAGGCTGTTTCCATAACTCTATGGGATTATGGCACAGGCAGTTTAGTCCTTAGGTTACTGGAAGTTCTTTAAGGAGCTTAACCTCAAAGTTTACACGAGCATGCTAGTAAGGAATGTTGTTTTTTGCCTGAAAATATAACTCCTTGATTAACTATTAGCAGTTAAAGGACAAGGACTGGACTCAGGGGTAAAGGCTGGTCCGATCCCAGCTTTTCAGCCTTCGTTTACTAAGGAGAGAACAAATGAATTGTATAAGCCTCTTTACTCTTCCATCCTTTGATTCCAGACGAGAGGCAGGATGAGGCCTTTCCCTTTCCTTTCTAATAGCTAGTTTCCTGTATGGTTCTAAAAGCGGGGACAGCTACTGGAAACGACCTATGCTACCCCACTCCAAGCAGCGGTTGGGGAACCCATCGAGATGGTGGGGAAGCCTAGCAGAACAGCTATCTCACACTTGGCTAGGAGCTTTTCTCTTCAAAATATGGGTGAATTTTTCGTAGGGGTTGATAGTCCCGTCTGCTAGGCTTTTCCAAACTTCCCTTCTCCTTTCTGCCCGTTAAATCTTTTTCCTCTGCACCCGTGTGACCCTGGTTTTTCTGACCCTCACCTATAAGGGGTCTCAATGATCCAATGAGAAAAAGATTTGTTAGGAAATTGATTCTAGAGCTCAATCTAGCTCTTATGGGGCTAGTTGAGACGAAGGTAATGGAAGTAAATATGGGGGAGTTTTTAGAGCTATTGCTAAGGGTTAGAAAGTTATTTGTAATGGCATTACTGCTGAAGATTGCCCCAGTTGGAAAAAGACCTTGGTTGGATATTTTGTATGTCAAAGATTGGCCTACTAGGTAGTCAGTTTTATTTCACACAGGCTATGGGATGACTTGGGGTTGGAAGAGGTGCTTTTCTTCTTCTTCCCTCTTCAAGCTTTTCCTTCTATTTCCGATTGAAGAAGAGCTTCAATTCCTTCCACTCACACCACTGATTTCTTTGATGTGGGGAGTGTATAGTGTCTGCGGAATAATTGATATTGTACATCCATGTGCTTCTGCCCCCAGTTTTTTTATTTTGCTTTCATGCTGCATTTGATTATTTTCTAATTCATTCTACAGACTCTGATTTTGAATCATAATTTCTTTGATTTCTATTAGGTTATGCTGTTTCTCTCACAAAATAAAATTTCCCTGGGTTAGTTAAGAATTTTTGGTGAATTATTACAATTGATGCATCTATTTACTCAGCAAATCTCTCAGTTCTGCCAGAATGAGATATGCCAATTTTCTCTGCTTTTATGTTTCCTTATTAACTTAGCATGCCTGCTTTTTCTGTCTCTCTATGTTTATTTCCTAGGGATGGATTAACTCAGTTGAATGGGCTTCCATTTATATGTTTGGTCACAACAAAAATTAGCTCTTAAGACAATTATGTGGCCTGCAAAATAAAGGGTATGTTTATCAATGTGTTTTGGAGGGTGTTTTGTATTTTTGGTTTGAAAAAGTGTTCTAATATGGCATAAAGGTGAAAACTGTTTTTGTGTTTTTAGGAGTGTTTTTTGTTTTGGGTTGTTTGTTAATGCTTTGTTTTGAGAACAGCAAACAAAAGACAACATAAAAATTCTGTAGTTTCCAATTAAGTATGGAACTACCTTGTTGACTGTGGAGAAGAACATTTCTTTTATTAAATAATGTATCAGCTTTTGAATGGTTGTTCTCTGTTGGTAGATTTTTGAATGGAGAATTATGTTGAATTTAATTTGAAAGAAGCCCTTAGTCAATCTTATGTTTTGTGATGTATCTTATCCAGTAATATCAAGAACTCTTAATCTGTGTTTGTGATATCTTTATTCAAATTCATAAGTTATATATAATTTGACTTTAGTTGTATGTGACTCTAGTTCTGTTTATGAGGAAGGAAGATTCTGTGAGACTTTCCACTTGAATGCTACTGGTTGGAGGTGTTGTGAGACTTGTGGGAAGGTGAGCCGAGAATTTTGCTGGTTTATTAATATTCTTGTGGTTTGGTAGATATCTAATTGGCAACTTGCATTCTTTAAACAAAAGTTTTGGAATTTCAAATATAAACGTTCTAATAGTTAATCTTCCTTTGCAGCAAGTTCATTGCGGATGTATTGTTTCAAGTCATGCATTTACGTTGTTGGATCCTGGAGGGATTGAATGCATGAAGTGTGCGAGGAAAAATGTCCTTTGGGTACGGGTGTATTTGGCTTTTCCGATAAATCTTAAATATTGACCATATTTTTATGATTTTTTGTTTGCTGTTTGTGGTGCCAATATTTTGACACTGGCCTGTTTTTTGCCTTGGTGTTATTGCCAATATATCACTAGTTGCATTTGATTGATAGTATTTCACTAATTTGTGTTGGTCATGCCCTTAATTAGCGTTGTATGACTGTTAAGTTCAGAAATTTTTTAACCTTAGTCAGTCTAGTGGAAGGCTTATAGCAGTAAATATAGGTTTCCTTGCTTAGATTGAAGTATCTACATGCATGTGCTTACATGCACTAACTTCAGTTCAATAATTCATCCTTTATTTTACTGCTGGCAGAAGAAAGAAGAAGTTACCTCATCTTAGGAGATTGTGCTATTGATGAGGGGTTCTTGTACTATTTCTAACTGCTGGATCCATATACTATATGGAAACCTTTAGTGAACGGAACATGGCCTGTTATAGTTTAGGTGTTCTCTTATGTTACATTGTTCATTGATCTCCCTCGCCCTCTTGCTTGACATATGTCTAATGTACCTATCTGTGCTCATATAATGTTTTCCAGATATTTAGTAATAAATTGCTAAGATACTATTTTGCATCGTCTTCTTGCTTCAAAATTTTCCTTCTCTTCTTCCTTTACCCTTCTTTTCCAGAGCTATTTTGTAATCCAAACTTTATCCAATTTTTCCATCTTTCGCAAATTCTGACCATCCATTTAGAATGTGGAACTGTTTTAAGTTTTTTCTTTTCTTTTTCTTTTATTACAGCAACATAATATTATTGTAATTATTTATGGATATTTCCAAACAGTTTAAACTGTGCTGAGCAGATAAGTGTCTGTATATGATCCAGCAAAGAAAGTACTTACATATGAAGTGATACTCAATATGTGCAAGTCTTGGATTTGATGTGCTATTGATTTTGTTCTAACTCTGCACTCCATATGCTGTATTTCAGACATCAAATCCAGCATGGCCAACATCTTTGTGTTTTAATTCACTTTTACCCGAGCGGCTTAAAGACCTATCTTTCAAAAATTGGAGTCAGTTGGCTGGATCAGGTCCTGTACCATGGCGGCAAGCACCCAGTTTGTTCAATTCTTCTGTAGCTGCTGAGTTACAGTCAAGGGTGCCCTATGAAGTTGACATGTCAGGTGGCGTTAACAAACTTAATGCCAGTGAAAGATTATCTACCTCTTCCCTCGAAAAAAAGAAAATTGAGGATTTTTCTGAAAGATTAATGAATGGAAGCCTCAAGTTTGGTGCACGGGAAATACTAGAAAATGGGAATGCAGGTACTCATGTTATTGGCATTTGATATTTTCTGGGAAAAAAAAAAAGAAAGAAAGGAAAGAAAGAAGCAAAAAGAAGAAAGAAAAAAAGTTTTCTGATGATTTGCTATGTTCCTGCTTCCATGCTTGAGAAAATTGTCATCTACAAATAACATGTAGAGAGGCAGCTAAATTTATGTGAAATTTTTGTTGCAGGAATTAAGGTTGAGGAAAACCATAGTTCATGTTTATCTCAACAATCCTGCTCCTTAAAGGAGGAACCATCTACCCCACAATTTGGTTTGATTGTACCTCATCCATCTCCAAATGAAGCAAATGGTCAAATCGGGGTTAGTGGAACTCATTTGCGAACAACTTCTACACCTATGCCAAAGCAATTTCATGGTAATTTACATAGTGGAGTTGACTTGTCTGGTGAAGCTCAGGTTCGCAATGGAAGGCCTCGAGTAGATGCACGAGGAAGAAATCTCTTACTTCCTCGGTATTGGCCCAGATTTACTGATCAAGAGCTACAACAAATATCTGGAGAGTATCCTTTGACTAAATAGCATATTCTTGATTTTTTGTTGAAGATGAATTAAAATCATATTTTTCTGTTTTTTTTATGAGTATATTTTTTCTGATTAACTATAATTTTTCAAGTAATGACTGATTTTTATCAAAATTTCTGTGAGATCTATTCTGATTTCTGTGGAGGAGCTTGGCTTTGCTTTATATAGTTTTGATGCAAGACCTGTCTATTCTTTCTACTCACAATTCAGCATCATATACCTTAACCATATGTAAGTTCAAATTCTGTAATCACTCCTTTATTTGAGAAAATGTTGAGTGCCAGTGATGCTGGGCGGATTGGGCGGTTAGTGCTTCCAAAAAAATGTGCAGAGGTGAGTCTGATGTGTATGTACAGCATTTCTATTGTTAAAGCTCTTTAGATTGGAAAGAAAGGGTTCCTGGTTCTCAATTTACAATAGTTTCTGTTGATGTATATGTTATGGTCAATCCATAGGAAATAAATAGATGTTTTAGTCATTTTGTGGACTGAACCATGTCATAAGACGTAGGCATGCCATAGTGCTTTGTTTCAATTTTCTAATGGTTGGATGCGGAGGGCATCCAGTCAGTTGGTGTCCCAGCTTAACCTTATACTTTTCGCTCTGATGTTCGTGTTCCATTTTGATAACATATACTATAGTTTAATTCTCCTTTTCTCTATTCTTGCTTGCTTAGTAACATAACTAAGGTTGTAAAGATAGGTTCATGGACAGTTATTGACTGTTTATGATGCTAAAAATTTAAAATAAATATTCTTTTTCTTAAAAAAAAAAAACTGGTGATGAAAGGAAGAAAACATTACTAGGTTATAGAGTTGTAAGTGATCGCCTACTAAAATGGCAGAATAATGTTCAACAGCACAAATACTTGTCTAGCTGTTATATACTGTAGCAAAGAAGATCTATGTCACACTGTTGATAGCCCCAGAATGATTGCTAGGGCTGTCATTCCAGGTAGGCTGTTGCATAGTGTAATTTATTGTGTAAAAAATTTGCATTATGGTCATTGTAAGTAGTTTTGACTTCAATCAAATTTCATCTTTGGCATGAGATTTATATGGATATCTGCTTTTAATGAATTGCTTGTTGGCCATTCACATTTCTAGAAGATCCTGTTTAAATTTTGCACATTAGTTTTAGTTGTCACAACTTTTTAGGAGACCCTTTTTTAATTTGGCATATTAGTTTTAGTTTGTCACAACTTGTTATTCAGATAACCCTTGTATAACAATATTCATTCACCATGAGACAGGCCTACTTTCCTCCAATTTCTCAGCCTGAAGGACTACCTCTTAAAGTCCAGGATGCAAAAGGCAAGGAATGGGTATTTCAGTTCCGCTTCTGGCCCAATAATAATAGCAGAATGTATGTGTTGGAGGGGGTTACTCCTTGCATACAGGCCATGCAATTGCAAGCCGGCGATATAGGTAATTAATCAAATACTACTGGAGAATTTCTAGCTTTTGGATGATAGGGTTGATTAAATTTTTCTTATGGGCTGAATGGCACCTTTTTCATGCTTTAGTTCAGTATGAATGTCACCTGCCACCATTTTTCTTCTTTGTGATTCTTCTAGACTTGCTTTTGTTCTGCTTGAATTTACTAAATTCTTGTACATTTCAAGCACGGTTTTTGAAATTTGATCAAATACTTTTGTTCTGGACGCTGCCTTTTTAGTTTATGTTGATTTCCTATGTACTTGTTTCATGCTTGTATCTTTTATTTCATCTCCCTAGCAAGTGTGGTATCAATTAGCTGTGATCGAGTGCATCATGATTTCATAGTTTTCTTGTTTTGGAACTGATAGTCGATTTTACTTTCTCAGTAACATTTAGTCGGCTAGAGCCAGAAGGAAAATTGGTTATGGGATTCAGAAAGGCTTCAACTGCTCCATCATCGGATCAGGTTTTGCCTTATACAATAGCTTAGCATCATATTCTTACTGTACATTTTTATGTGTAAGAGTAAAGACAGCATTTATGACTATAGGTATCTAAAGTATTTCTTCCAGAACCATCTTTTTTTCATCTATATGGTGTATGGGAGTTCAGTTATCTGACAGAGTTGTTAAAATGATCAACTTTTCTTTTAGACTTTTTATGCTTCAAGAACTGCATTATTGCTCTTGATTTTTTATTAATCTTGGATAATTAGCTAATTGCAGATTTTATTTTTTATTTTTTATCAAATAACGAAATTCCACAAATTCAGAAGCTAGTTATCAAAACAAGAATATCCTAGAAGGTTTAGCTAATGATCACCTTCTCTCTTTTCTCTCTCTCGTTGGCGTGTGTCGACATCTTTTTTCATCTGTGTGTGCTCTTTAATGTTGGCGTAGTTCTAGCCTTTCGTTTTGGTTGTCTACGATGGGTTTCTTGAGCTGGTTTTTTGTAGAGGCTAAAGCCTTTGAGCTCTTGGTAGCAGAGGAGTGTTTAGTTCTTTGTTTGGTTGAAAGGAGCAAGCGGTTTCCCTTTTCCATCCATTTTAACGTCTAATGCTGATGGAGGGGCTTTTTTGACAAACGATGGTAGATTGACGTGTCTAAGTGTCACACTTGGTAGTTTGGAGGCACAAATGAAAAAGGGGTGGTAGTTTGGGAGGCCCAAGTATATTTCCCCTAATGTTAATAATGTGGATGGTTTGGCTGGTTTTCTGGGCTACAGGGTTTCTTTTTTGCCTTTGGGAGCCTCTTATAAGGCTAAGTCTATTTGGGACGGTATTATGGAGAAGGTAGAGCATCATTGGGCTAGTTGGAAAATGATGCACTTGTCTAAGAGCGGTATGATTACCTTAATCAAGAGCAGCTTTTCCAATTTGCCTATGTATTTTATGTCTCTTTTCAAATTGCATTGAGAAGTTACAACGAGATTTCGTATGGGGTAGGCTGGGTGAAGAGTTTAAATTTCATCTGATTATCTAGTCCAAAGTTTGTTCTTCGATCTTTGAGGGAGGGATGGGAGTTTGAAACTTCTTGTTATTCAATTGTGCTCTTATATAAAAATGGCTATGGTGCTACATGCATGAGAGAGAGGCTTAGTGATGAGTTGTTGTGGATTCTAAATATGCCAACTTGTGGGATGAGTGGTGTTCTAATGAGATTCACAGGTCGTATGGGGTGGGATTATAGAATAATATTAGGAGGGGTTGAGAAGTAATTCTATAGGTCACTTTTGTGTCACTCTAAGAATGAGGTGGCTTTTAAAATAACAATTTGATCAAAATTTAATAATGATCAATCACAAGGCCAATAGTGATTTTAAAAGCCACATCATTCTTGTAGTAACACAAGAGGGACAAACGAGTGACTTCTAGCATTACTTGGGGTTGGGAGTGTTTTCCATTCATACAAGATTTGAGGTGAGAAATGGCTTCAAAATTAGATTTTTACACGACTTGTGGTGTGGGGATTAGGTCCCCGTTAAATAAGCTTTTTCAGATTTATGTAGTATTGCTAGCATTAAGGATGTTTCTGTAGCAGTTCACTTGGAGCTTTTTAGTGGCTCTCTTCAGTGAAAGATAAGTTTTATTGGAGGAGCTCATGATTGAGAGATCAATGTCTTTGCTTTGCTTTTTAATTTATAGTACTCTCTTAGACTGAGATGGGGAGGTGAAGACAAACTTTGTTGAGCCATTCCCAAAAGTGGGGTGTTCGATGTTAGATCTTTCTACAACATCCTTGTCCTTCAATGGCACTCTTCTCCCTTGGAAGAGTATTTGGTGGATTAAGGTTCATTTGAGAGTGACTTTCTTTGCTTAGTTGGCCGCCCTAAGAAAGATCCTTACGATGGATAACCTAAAGAAGTGACGTGTCATTATGGTCGATTGGCAATTGGTCATGTATGTGTAAGCGGGGAGTCTATGGATCATTTTCTTCTCCATTGTGAGGCTGCTTCGGCCTTATGGAGTGCCACCTTCAGTCGTGTTGGACTGTCTTGGGTTATGCCTTATCGAGTAGTAGACATGTTTGCTTGTTGCAGGGGTTTTATATGGTAGTCCTCATTGTACAGTTGTGTGGAAGATGGTGCCTTCATGCCTTTTGTGGTGTCCTTGGAGGGAAAAAATGATAAAAGTTTTGAGGACCGCATGAGGACAATAGTGGAGCTTATATCATTCTTCTTCTATACTCTGTAGCATTGGATAACTGCATTTGTCTATCCAAATTTGCTTAGTTTTCATAATTTCTTGATCTTTTCTCTTTCTAGTTAATTGTCTCTCTTATATATTTCTTGTATACTTGGGTTGTGCTTTTTCGCTTTTTAATGATATTTTGATTACTTAGGGGTTGCATAAGATTAACATGTTTAGCTAACAATTTATATTAATTTTATGTGCCTTTCTGTTGATAGGACAATGAAACAAATAAGAATGTGAATGGAATTTCTACACACGGAGATGTAAGTACTACAAAAATTGAAACCAGTAAAGTTTCTTTAAATATTCATTATTGAAGAGATGGTTCAAGTCATCCATCTTTTCTTCAATTCGACAGGCTGAATTGGCAGATCCTAGTTCATGGTATAAAGTTGATAAGTCAGGATACATAGCAAAAGAAGTTCTAGGAGCTAAATCCTCAATCTCTAGGAAGAGGAAGAACAGCACCTTGCGCGCAAAGAGCAAGCGCGTAAGAATTGAAAATGAGGACCTGATAGAGCTGAAGATAACGTGGGAAGAAGCTCAAGGATTACTCCGCCCAGCTCCTAACCATCTCCCTAGTGTTGTTGTGATTGAAGGCTTTGAGTTTGAGGAATATGAGGTACCATTGTTAATGTTTACTGTTAGTGGGGAAGAAATAGGAGTGCGGATGATTGCTTGTACATTTTTGTCAGCCACATATAATATTTTCTTATAATTGTCAATTATCTCAATGTCACAGTTTGGTTTTGGTGTTGCTAATATTGATCCCCACCAATTCTCATTTGGATGAAAGAACATTTATCCTGGCCTGGCATTTGCTAAACTCATTTCCCCCCACCCTCCCCCCCCTCCCCCCCTCCCCCCAACCCCCCCCCCCCCCCCAAAAAAAAAAAACAACAAACAAAAAAGAGGAAAAGAAAATACCCATGAAAATCATAGTGTCTTCTGATGCATGTTTGTTCTCTTTGGAAGTGTTACTTTTCCTTTCCATCTATTCTCTGCTTTTTATTAATGAGTGAAAGTCCATGGTAAGTGCCCTATGTTTTGAGTTCTGTCATCTAATATTGCAGGACGCACCAGTACTGGGGAAGCCAACAATTTTTGCTACCGATGATGCGGGGTAATTCACTTATCTTTCAGTGCTCAGCTTTGTGTTCAGATTTAATGTTGTTTTCATTCCTTCCCTGTTTATACTAGTGTGGTTATTTTCTTAAGTTTACATGTACCTAGTATGTGTTTTTTTTTTAAACCTTTCTTGCTTCACATTGTTTAGCGTAGAAAGCTGCGATTTTTTTTACCTTTGTTCTTTCAAGTAAAAATGGTGTCAAACTTCTGCTATAGAAAACAATTTTTTTTAAAATAAAAATTAAAAAACTTGTTTTGCCTGGGTCAAAATAGTCTCTAAAGTCTACCATATAAGAGAAAAATATTTAGTTTTATGCAAGTCTGCACTCCTAGTCGTGGATTCCATATTTAGCACACTCTACTATGCTTATATTGAAACGAATATTGCTTCTTCTTTTTTTTTTTGGGGGGTGGGTGGGGGGTTTAAGCTTTCTCTGTTTTACAATAGACACGGGCTGATTTTTTTTTTCCTATTTGAGCTTGGCAAATTCCAATGCTGTGTTTCATCTGTGTCAGTGACAAGATTCAATGGGTTCAATGTGAAGACTGTTTTAAGTGGCGCAAATTGCCTGCCGATGCTCTTATTCCCTCAAAGTGGACGTGTTCTGATAACTCATGGGACCCAGAGAGGTAGACCATCTTCTGTTCTAACGTTGCAAATTGGTTTTCCTCCCCATTTACTTTGCTTGAGCATCTTATACCATCTTGTATCCTGGATGTGCAGTCAAGAGGAATGAGCTTTGCTCAAATGAATAATTCACTTTCTTCATGTGATTTGTGTTATTTGATTGGTGTCTGTGATGCACATTTTAGGATAAAACTTTAGTGTGGACTTCTGACTACACACATCCGAACTGCTGGAATTTTTTCCAAATACATAGATTTAGTAACATGTCAATATTGGCCATTCAACTAAACCTTTCTCATCAGACCATTAAGCGGCTTTGCCATAACTAAATTACCATGTTGCATAAGGTATCACCACCTTTATCTGTGTAACGTGACTACCTTTACTTGTTTTTCCTTCTCTTTTTATATTTAGTCAACCTCTCCCCACGTGTCCCAAACAGCTACACAAGAAAATTAGAACACGCATCCAAAAATGGAAAATGAGTGAATTATGGAAAATTTAAGAAATATATGAATTGGTATTCCCTTGATATGTTTGTATCCTCTCTGTTACCAGATCTATGTGTTCAGCAGCTCAAGAATTGACAGCAGAACAGCTTGGACATCTGCTACCCCACCGTAATTTAGGTATGCATTGCTTGAAACAAATATTGGATGTTTCTGTCCTATATCCAGAGCTCATCATCCCATGCATCATTTTTTAGACTCCGGCTAGGCCTATAGTTGAGCGTTGTACTATGAGTTCAAAATCTGGGCTCTGGACTTCACTACTCTCTCTCTCTCTCTCTCTCTCTCTCGTGCATGTGAAATTTTATGTTAATGTGTTCTAGTAGTTCATTGCCTTTGATTCCCAATTTTCCCAATCGTCAAATTTGCAACTTGTCATTGTGACTGGGCAGCTGCTGCCAAGAAAATGAAGGCTACTAGACAAGACCCAGATAATGTTGAAGCTTTGGAGGGGCTTGACGCTCTTGCAAACCTAGCTATCTTGGGAGAGACCGAGTCCCTCCCAGCATCATCCCAAGCCACAACAAAACATCCTCGACATAGACCTGGCTGCTCGTGCATTGTCTGCATTCAGCCCCCTAGTGGGAAGGGCCCAAAACACAAGCAGACTTGCACCTGTAATGTCTGCCTAACAGTGAAGCGGCGTTTCCGCACCCTAATGTTGCGTCGTGAGAAGAAGCAGTCAGAAAAAGAAGCAGAAACAACACGCAAAAAGCAGCAGCAGCAACAGCAGCAGCCACCGTTGCCTGAGAAATTGCAGGATGATGATTCTGTGCCATGTAGTAATACAGGAAACAATAGTCCAAAGCATATCAGAGAAGTCAATGATGTTTCTGATGATGAACCCAACAGGATGAAATCCTCTTCTCCTTTTAAAGGTCAGATTGACCTGAATATCAAGCCAGAGCGGGAGGAAGAGCTTTCACCTGGTTCTGATTCTGGCGGCATGATGAAGCTGATACAAGATGCGACTGATAGGTACCTCAGGCAGCAGAGATTGTCAAGCTCCGGTGGCAGTGGAAATTCATCAGGCAATCAATCACAGCCAAATGCAGACGGAGCAGGGGGAGAAAAGCTCAGCAATTTTGTCAGCCTTGGCAGCAATCGTTCTGATGCTATTGAAGATCGTCCTGCAACTATATCAATAAAAGCATCAACATCTACTCCTGGATAGATTAATCTACACTTTTATGCATGTTCAACAGCTATGTGGGACTGTTGCTGGTGGATGAGGCAGTTTCTGTTGTACATTCATCCATATTGGCTTCATGCATCTTCAGGTCTGTACATAAAGAAGAGGGGTGAGTAGGCATATTGAGTCACCAATATTGTGCTATGTTTTCCTCCTCTCTACAGTAATATAAGTTTGACACCAAAATTGGTCCAAGTAGGGAGACGATCAAAATGCACAACTGAAGTGGGTGGTAGGTTGAAGCCATATAGTTTCTTAGGAGCTCACCTAGCTACCCTCATCCAAAATTATTGAGGATGTAATTACACTGTTTTTTCGGCTCAGTATAAAAGAAATTGCTCTTTGGTAAATTAATTTCTGCTCGTTGGTATTGTTGTTAATTAAATTTAGGCATTTTGTTTGGGTATAAATTTTCTTTCGGAAAATGTTTTAAGCCGTTGGTATGGCAATCACATGTACATTCGGGGTGATGGGTAGTGCCTCTCTTCAGGTAAAAGGCCCCCTAACAAAATAGAAAGCGTTCATTGTCAGTTAAGCAAGCCTCTTCTAACATGATTAGGTTTTGAAATAAAGATTGTATTTATTTCATGATCACAATTTAAAGTTTGTGCTACTAATGGTGTATATAATTCATGTCATTTAAAATTTTTAATCCCGTGACATTATATAATACCGTTTGATCTAGTAAATAAAATATTGACCAAGAAATGACTCATCTCCATTTTACAATCCTATTTTGTTTTTAACATGGGTGTTTTTTAATTTATTTATTTTTATTTTTTTTAGCAAAATGGTAGGCCGAAGAGACCAATTGTGACTATCTTAACTGGACGTGACTATAGTAGCACTTACCTGCTAGGAGTTGCACATGAGGGGTTTAGACGGCCTGCTGTCCTTTAAATCCAACTGAGACATAGCTTGACCCAGTACCACTAGGGCATCAATGGGAACCAAGGTGGCTAATGCTAATCAAGCTTATGTGGGGATTTTTCATTGCAAAGATTCGAATTCACGTCCTAGTACATGCCCAACCACTTTGGGAATTTCTTTGGGCCATTGAACCACCACCCTTGATGGTATTTTTTAAAAAAAAAACATGGGTTACACGCAACTATCAACACCTTCATTAATGGTAATGGACATAAAGCAAATACCCAAATAGACCATTTGGTTTCCACACAAAACCCACTACCACAACAAACCCTATATTCTTTTACTATTGTAGCTAGAACAAGCAAAATTACCACCAACCATGTTTTGCATGGATAAGGATTTCAGAAAGAAAGAATAGTCGTGTTCATATGCCATGATAGTTCAAAGTATGGAGCTTACTGTCCAAAACAAGTGAGATCCCCAACCGTCAGCTAAAATTTATAAGAATCTCAATCACTTTAGCATATACTTCCACCAGTGGCGTTGTCACCAATGTTTTCTATGTTGTGACTTGTGGGTCTAATTGGATGATGTTGTGAGCTTTTCCTATGATTTAGAGATCTAAAACCTATAAGGGCAATGTGGCCAACGAGTCCAAATCAAAAAAAGTTGGAGAAAAAATCGACATGTAACTAACTCAAACACATTTCTCTTAAATTTACTCGCAAAATGTAAAACTCGAACCTGTTGAAGCTCAGGGTAAAACCACAATAAAAAGTAATTGAAATAAAGTATGAATAGCTTCTTTTGATGATTTTTTGTTGATCATAAAGGTTTTATATCCAATTCAAGAGCCATCCCCATCCTTCTAGTTGACGCTACCCCCAACAACCATGCGAGAGTGGTTGGACCATCCGATTTAGTAGTTGCGGCCACCAAATGGTATGTCAGGAATGATGCGACTACCCCTGAAGTTCAGTTGGGGTATGTAGTCGACCCATGAGAGATGTTGAACAAATTTTTTATGACTTAACGTGACAGTACCACATTACACTGTCACATCAATTATGTTTTTTAGGAGGCTGGCATGGCAGTGCGACACGACATGCTAGAGTTATAAAACTGCTACAGGTGTAGCATTTTTTCTATATAAAGACTGCAAACTCAGGCAAGATTTAGCATTTCTTTTACTGGTATGGAAGGAAAGAAAAGCTTAGAAAAGGAGGACCAAGTCAACCATCAAACTAACTCGGTGGTGTCCAATGAAATACAAAATGCCACTTGTTGATCAATGAGAAACATTTGGCAAAAGCAGGTTTAAATGGGTGATTAGTTTGAGTATGAAGTAAATTTGGCTGGTCCTAATCTTAAATCAACTCAAGCCTCTAATGTGTCCGTCCATTAATCCCACCAAAAATAAGGAAACTTCGCCTTACCTTCATTGGTTGCGACAGTTTGTGCTTTTCACCTTCGCTCCTCTCCTCATTAGGCAGCACATGCGGCAGAGGAGGATCATGAACCCCAAAACTCCCAAAAACTTCACTAAAACTTGCAACAAAAACCCACCAGATTAGATTGAAAATCAACTTTCTCCATCAAATTTCTAGTATATAAAACAAACCCATTTGTAAAAAGGTAAGAAGATCGAAGGAAGACTAGTAGCCAAGATGAATGACTTGTTCTCCAGCTCGTTTAAGAAATACACAGACCTGAAGCAGCAGGCTTACCTGGACGACATGGAAGCCGGCAAGGATGCTGGTGTCAACCTCGATAGATTCTTTGAAGATGTCGAGAATGTCAAGGAAGACATGAGGCAAGTTGAGAGGCTGTATAGGAAGCTGCAAGAAGCAAATGAAGAGAGCAAAATCGTCCACCATGCTAAAACCATGAAACAGCTTCGAGCCCGGATGGACACAGATGTTGAGCAGGTCCTCAAACGTGTCAAAGTCATCAAGGGGAAGCTCGAAGGCTTAGAACGTTCCAACGTGTCGCACCGGAACCTTCCCGGCTGTGGTCCGGGGTCTTCCGCCGATCGAACCAGGACGTCGGTGGTGGGCGGGTTGGGGAAAAAGCTGAAGGACATGATGGATGACTTTCAGGGGCTAAGAGCCAGAATGACAGCAGAGTATAAGGAAACAGTTGAACGCAGGTACTTCACAATTACAGGAGAGAAGGCAAACGAAGAAACCATTGAGAATCTGATATCTACAGGGGAAAGCGAAAGTTTTCTGCAGAAGGCAATTCAGGAACAGGGGAGAGGGCAAATATTGGACACCATATCAGAGATTCAAGAAAGACATGACGCTGTGAAGGAGATTGAGAAGAATTTGATTGAGCTCCATCAAGTGTTCTTGGACATGGCTGCTCTGGTGGAGTCTCAGGGTCACCAGCTCAATGACATTGAGAGCCACGTGGCGCATGCTAGCTCGTTTGTTAGACGAGGTACCGATCAGCTTCAGGAGGCTACCGGGTACCAGAAGAGCTCCAGGAAATGGACATGCATTGCCGTTTCTGTTGGTGGAGTTTTCATCGTCGTCCTTCTATTTCCACTCTTAAAAAATATTTTTCCTCAATTGTTTATGTTATAGGCTTTTTTTTTTTTTTAAAAAAAAAAAAATGGTGAATCTTAGAAAGCATGCATGTATTCTGATTTCCATACAAGAGACAAACAAGAACTTAGTTTTTATTGCTAACCATGAAAGGGTACTTTGATTCCTTTCTTTAGAGAGTTTTTTCAATGTCTCAGACTAACTTGTGACACGAGATAAATGATTTTTTCTTATTATTATTGTTGTTTTTTTATAAATGAGCAAAGTACAAAATACAAAATGGGATTAAGATATGGGATGGGATCCTTCTTAATCCAGGTTCCATGATTGGGAAGGAGAGAGATGAAAATGTTACGAGTGGAATTGTTCGAGACAGTCGATTTTATTAAACTGTGTATAATAAAATTAACACTTCTATGAATTTTCCTTAATGAATGGATCTCCCAATCTCTTAGGTACTTCTGGGAGATTTTATTCTCCAGGCTTAGAGTAGATGGTTTAGTTATAGCTAGTAATAGTAATGCTGCTTTAGCTTTGCCAAGAACAATTGGCTGTCCATGCGAGGTTCATGTTGCCTAAGTGGTCACGTGTAGAGAATTTGTCCCACATCACAAAGCCAAAGTTCAGTTTGTGGAAATTTGTTGGTTATGGAGACCAACCTTTGTGTATTGTGTGTGAGTCCCAATCCTACACCCGTTCAATTGGAATACGATTCATAAAGATGAGTCATTTTATTGTCAAGATTTCATTTTGTTGCATTTGTTTATATTGATCAAGTGACATAACAAGGGAAATGACAACAATTTGATACCCGTGTTGAAATGAAATTACACTCAACCAGCTTTCCCTCTCCTCGTCATATTTTATTTAAAGTGTACAAAAACAATAGCACAAAGTACAGGGTAAAAGCATTTTAATAGAATATCACAATCAGTGGTTAGAAGTTCTCATTGTTGCAATGAAATTTTATATATGGAAACACTCTTACTTACCATGGCAACTCTAACTTCGTATGGCTCAACTCTGAGGGGTTGCATTCAAAAATAAGTATAAGACTACATAAGTTAACCATAATTCGACTAATTTAATTAAACAGATCAGATTTTTCAACTCTAACCCGCCAACCTCGTGTTAGATTCACAAGTTGTCTAAAATAAAATGTCAGGTTCAAATCGTTTCAAAATATAAATATAAAACTATATAAGTTAATCCTAACTCAATCTATTTAATTAAACGGGTACAGACCTCTCATCCTTAACTTACTAATTCTTTTGTCTGGTTTGTATTAGATTTGTGAGTCATGTCAAAAATTACCAGCTTCCTTCGGTTCTTGATGGTTGCACTGATAGAAGTTGATCTCAAAGAAAATTAACTTGGAATTTACATGCATGGAGACCGTTGACTGTTAGTTTAGGCTGTTTAGCCGAAGAAGATGTGATCATATGCTGAATAAATCATGCATGAGTCACATCGCATGGGCATAGATGGCACAAGATATACCATCATTACAGAAGGGTGCCCATCACTGGTGGAGTCAGGCTGTTGGAAGGCCAACTTGCTAGCTATGCCATGCTATAGTATTGATCCTAATCCTTTGTAACAGTACAAAGGGATCAAGGTCTCTTCATACACCTGTACTTTTGAAGACTAAACGTGTAATATATATACCTGTACTTTTGTACTTTTGAAGACTAAAAAGTGTAATATATATATATATATATAAAATTTGAAAGTGCATTTTAAAAAAATTACGTTTTGAAAACATAAAAAAAAAAAAAAATAAATACATTTTTGAATCTCAAGCAATAGGTAAAAAAACAGTCGATTTTAAAGGATAAACTACAATTTTGTAATTTTTACTAAATGCTTAGATGTATTTTTAAAAATCACATTTTCAAATCGCAAACTTAATAGTTAATATGGACCTAAATCAGCATTTTGAGCATAGAAACAAAATAAAAATAAACCCAAGTTCATAACTTAAAAAACAATCCCACCAATTAAAATAGTGAACTTCACCAATAAACGCAATAAGTAAGATGCATTCCTTCATAGTACAGAACCATGGCATTTAAATTTCATAAAGGTACTCGGCAATTGCAACACTAACTTTCTTAAGAACCCATCAGAAAAGCATTCACAACAGACAGAATTAGGAGATGAAGAAGAAAAGCAAGAGTAGGCCGGGAACACTTCACTAATACAAGCAAAGAAGGCTGCAATACACATGGGATAAAAATTACCACAAAATAATGGCTATGTGCAGGATGATAACACTAACTGATCAAATGTTCGACTTAGGATTTGTATTGGCATCAGCACCCACAAATCAACACGCCACTGGAAAATTCCACATAATTTTATCACACAACAATATTTCAAGAACCAATGAGTTTGCAAAAAGACAAAGATCCACATACCCTCCACTGCTTAGTTGTACCTCAAAAGAAAGTCTACCTAGTATTTAAATGCAAGAAGTTTGATAAAAGCCCTATTGCCCTGAAATGCCTGCAATTGTTTATCTTCACAGATTTTGTTAACTGGCCCTATGAGAAATCAGGCCAGGCATGACAGGGTCACTTTCAATTTGGGATTTAAGCTTTACTACAAAACAGAATCACTTAAATATTTCAGCTCCTAGAAATTGATATATGGAAATTCAGGATCCATCAACAACACACCACATCAAATGAAATGCCCAAGCAACTAGGAACTCATGCGTTCATCAAGATAAAGGTCAAATTCCCATTACAAAAAAAAAACAGCAAGGAACTGAATATTACAAACCAAGAAACCAACTTCAGTACTTTCACATCATAATATGAAAAACATATCTTTAAAGCACGAATCAATATTTGGATCCACTAGAGAGTCATCCCTACAAGTATAAGCGGTCACAAATATATAAATCTTCCAACCATCGCCCAGGATCTACGAAGATGAAGTAGCAAAAAGGCACAAAGTACTTATATAATCACCGAAACAAAAGAGTATCCCCCTTATTTACATGCTTAGCCATATCAATCACGTACCAGCATTAGGCAAAGCCGCCATGAATGAATTGTATGAAGACTCCAGATCAAAATGGAGCTGGCGAGCCTGCTGCTCCGTCAACTCGTCTGCTGCCCCCATCTTTGACAACCTCGCAATCCACTCCTTCATCTTTATCTTCCCTTCGAAATCCGGTGGCAAAATAGTCAACTTACTAAGTGAAGACGAGAGGTCCGAGAGCAGCGGGTGCACCTGATCAACTGCCACCATGTTCAGTTTCAATGAGTCCATTGCAGTAATAAAATTCTGAACGCACTCTGCCACAATGGCAGCCGAAGTGGTTGTTGAGGCAGCTGCAGCTGCACGGTGCTCCACTGTGGCAGGCACCCCGGAGATCACCAGGCGGTTTATAGCCGCCGGGCAATCCATTTTGTAGGTATCTGCAAACCTCTCAATGCTCGGGACCGTATCTTTGAGCGAGGAAGCTAAGGTCTTAAAATGGACAATGAGTTTTTGGCATTCAATCTCATATTCAGATGGGGATATTATATCACGAATATAGGCCTTTTCAAGCTTCTCAGTAGCCTTGATTATAGCATAAAGCTCAGCAAAGTTCTCATACATTTCCCTCTCGCGCTTGTCGTTCCATAGCTTAACCTCCATTTGGGTATATATCTATAATATATATGTATATATACCAAATGAGGTTACAAGAAAATTAGGGTTTTGTTTTTCCCTTTTGGATGAGTGAAGGACTGGAGAAGAGAACGGGACACGCGCAAAGAGAAGATATTTTCTTCACTGAAACAACAAAAGTTCACAGATTTAGAGAAATCAGAGTAACAAATCTAATTTTCCGTTCATCCAAACATTAAAACAAAACATTGCAATATTAGACATAGATAGATTAGATTGTTCATACAAACCCCTAGAAAAGTATAATCAGCAAATAGATAAGCCCACATAAAGGCTCTGTTTGGTTGCAGAGAAACCAGATTCAAGCTACAAAGAGATCATAACTATGAAGCATAAAGCCTTGCTTAATCAACCCTATAAGCATAATTTCATTTTCTTTTTTCCATTATTTTCTTCCGTTTTCTCAGCAACCAAACAGACCAGGAAGCATAACTTTGAACATAGCAAATGTAATTTGTAAGAATCAAACCCCAACAACATGAAACAAATAAAATCAGAACCACAAGAGCCCTAATTTCAAATTTTACCACAATCACAATCAGCATCCCCGCCATGCAATTGGATTTAGACTCTAGCAGAGAGAGAGAGAAAGAGAGAAAGAGGGGGAGAGAGAGACTTACGGAGTGCGAAACGCGGTGTTTTGAATGTTGTGAAGGTCTGAGCGTGTGTGTCGGAGAAGAAGAGGGTTGCGTGTGGGCTCGAGCATGCTATTATTGCTGCTTACGGCAGCGACGTGTAGCAGTTGGAAAGAGAGGCAAACGCTGCTCTGTTATGGTAGACTGGCGCCACATTTCGGTTCATGGGCTTGCGTGTGTCGCATCCAATCCTTGAATTTTGATTGCATGTTGTCATGCCGATTATTGGCCCAGATCAATCCAACGACACACGTGATCCTCTAAAATTTGGTTTGAAATAAGTGCCATTTTTGGTGGGGTTTTTTATTTTTTTATTTTTAGAGTGTTTTGTATTTTTAATTATTTGTTAATAATTTTATATATATATTTTTTAAAAAAAAATAGAAAATATTTTCTTATACTGGGCTCTTAATGCATAGTTTTGGTTGAATATACAGTTTCTTTTTTGGGCTCTTGATACATAGTTTTGGCCGAAAAGAGAAAGGCATAATGCATAAGGAACTAATAGAATATGTACCTTTTTGAATTCAATACTTTTATTTATTTATTTTTTACTTCACATACCTAAGTGGTTAAGGTGTTGACACGTACACATTAGGAACTTGTTTTGTCTTGGCAATAAAAATGTCTGTTGTAATAAAAAGAGTGCAAGGCCTTAAAGTAGAATGGAACTAGTAAACAAAAGGCTTGGCTTTAAGTAGAAGGGAAATAGTATTATAGGAAAAAGAAAAAAGTAGAGAGGGAAAATAGTAACAAAGACTTGGTCCAATTTACTAACTCCAACTACTTGGGATTTAAGCACAAGGATGGGATCGGGTGCATTAGTTGATCGTATTACATGTAATATTGGAGAGTTTCATAGAATAAATAGGTGAGTTTTACACGTTTGACTTTTCAATTAGGTAAGTTTCATACTTACCATGTTTATAGGACTACTGTCTCTCATACAGAAAAACATGGTAAGTATGGTAAGTTTCATACTTACCATGTTTCATCTCGCTCCCCCCATGGCTCCCTAGCTTTTCGTCGCCATTAGCTGCTCTCAAATCAACCACCCATGCGCCAGCGCGTGGTGTACACTCATTAGAATCCTACATCTGCCTCTTCTTTGGCTGTGCTGTTGCTCTGAGTGGTTGTATTTTTGTTGTAGTTCTTTTGATGGTTTCCTGTATTTTCTATTTCTTTTGTGTTTTGCTTTATTTTCTGTTTCTTGTGGGTTATTGTTTCCTGATTTGAAGTGGTTTGATCTTGTGGAGGAAACTTTTGTTGCCGATGTTCATCCTTCCACGACTCCTATTCGATTTTCTGCAGTACATTACTTGCAACTACCTGGTAGTTGTCTTCACCACTTGGGACTCTTAACTGAGTCATTTTGTCGTTTGTTAACCGCCTTGTGTAACCCTTTGAAAGGTCCGGCTTGTTTATGGTTTATCTGTACCATGAATGAAATCATTGCCTATATTTTGTTATTGTCTCTGATTATGTATTGTATTTTATCATTTGGGTTTGTTGTAGGGATGCCTATCCCTTTGTTGTTGTTCAATCCCATGTAACTCACTTTCTCTTATTTGATTATTATTATTATTTTTTAAAAAGACTACTCATATTGCATGTAATAACGGACACTCAATTAGACTTGACATAAAGAAAAACGATTAATGTCAATAATTTGTTTATATTCTTTTAAAAATTAAATGGATTAGTTATTAGATTTGTAAAGTCCATAATTGACTTATGTGAAGTTCAAATAAGTTAACAAATCTAATGATTAGTTTGTAAGATAATATGAAAAAAAATATGGGTGAAATATCGACATCAAGCATTTATCTTATGCAAATTTCATGAATTATATTTGAGAAATGATAGGGGTAAATAAGTTCCTCATATTTGACCAATATTCTTTTACAAATTCAATAGATTAACCATTAAATTTGTGGGGTCTACCATTGATTTATGTAGGATTCACATAAGTTCATAAATCTAATAATTAATTTATAAGATGAGATTGGTCAAATATAAAATAATTTTTTTTTTAAAAATATATATATATATATATATATATATATATATATATATATTGACCTCTATTATTTCCCATTAAGTTTTGCTCCCGGTACATTTCAACCGAGAAAAATAACTTTATTTAATATATTACATTTACGGCTATGGCAAAACTTTTTGAAAATAGAAGAAGAAAAGAAAGAATATGACAGGCCCAAGCTTGAAAAAGTTTAGAAAAGTTGGGCCTTTCTTCACTTACCTGGAGAGAAACTCAAGCCCAATGGATCCAAATTGATCTGCATTGACGAACTCTTTTTTTTT
Source organism: Corylus avellana (assembly GCF_965113065.1). Classification (NCBI taxonomy): domain Eukaryota; kingdom Viridiplantae; phylum Streptophyta; class Magnoliopsida; order Fagales; family Betulaceae; genus Corylus; species Corylus avellana. The sequence goes on along the minus strand of NC_142490.1, from coordinate 43,365,451 downwards.
TTTTTTTTTTTGAATTGTACTAGATGCCGGATGGGCAGCGGCGACCACTCAGGTGTGGATCGGAAAACATGTTATGGCGGTTCTTGACGTATGACCTTTCATCAAATATTTCTTTACACTTTAAAGGTAATCAATTTATTTCTCAGAGGCAAGAATCGTTATCTAATTGATTATTATATTTACCTTTTCATTAAATTTTTAATGGTATTGTCATGTCATACCTAATTAAAAGATGACATGTTTTCTATTTAATAAATACTCTTTTTATTTTTATTTTTTTTAAAATTTTTTTTTTATAGAGTGGTCAAATCATCTCAAATTACCTAGAAAAGGTGACAAAATCACCCCAATTGCAATAAAAAAGACACAAACATACACAAATGAAGTGCGGTCGATATCTTGAAGGGTAATTTTCCCCATGTATAACAAAGAGGGAGGCATTTCCGATTGAGACTTTCATGAATTGCACCAATCTGAGAGACGAATAATTTTACAAATTCTTTTTGTGTTATTTTTGTATTGCTAAAAAAATGAGGTGACTTTAAAAATTACAATTTGATTAAAATTTAATAATAATTAATTACACGCTTAATGATGATTTTAAGAACTACATCAATTTTGAAAGGAGATAATAATAACACAATAAGAACTTATAGCATTACTCTTCAAATAACTATTTTTCTTCATGTAGTGGATTCACACTTCCAACAATTTTGCTGTAACCATGCCAATGTCATACTTTCTTATTTTCCAAATTCTTTGTTAATGAGGTGGCAGTACCTTTAAAAATTTAATGTATATGAAAAATATACAAAAAGATCTATTTGATAATAATTTTAAAGATTAAATTGGAAACTTTTAAACGACTAATTTGATAAATGGTCATTCTTTCACTACCACTAAAGCATTTTTTCTTTTATTTTCTTTTTTCAAATATGACATCCGCTAAATTAATTGTCCATTTTTATATTTTTGAAAATCAAAAACCCGTCTCCAAGGAATAGTTTAATCGACTGTTAATTATACCTAATGAAGCGAAAATCAGTAGTTCGTTCGAATTTCTCTTACTGTTCCCTTGAAAAAAACAAAAAAAAAAAAAAAAAAAAAAAAAAAAAACCTTATCGAACTTTACCAAACCAACCATTAAAATTCTTAGTCCAAAGCAACAGCCCCGACCCGAGTAGGACATTTTAGTCGTGGAGAGGAATTGTGATAATTGAATATATCATCACCCAGTAGCCAGTAGCCCCCCTTCAACCTCCTTTTTTTTTTCCTCTTCTCATTCTGCTGCTTAGCCGCCGGAACCAATCTCCCAGCACCACACCACACCACATCAAGTAGTCTCCGACGGAACTCCGACGAGCCTATCCGAATCAGGCAAGTTCTGGCCGCCCAAAGCATTCAGAAGCGAGGTAAAAACACTCAAAAAACATTTACAGTATGTATGAAGTTTTGCTGGAAATTTGAGAATTAAGAAGATTCGTATGCTTGGAGTGAGTGTTTTGTGCTAGATTATAAGTCTAGTTCTCAATTCTGAGAAGTAAGAATCAAAATCTGCTCCTCGCCAAAACGCCATGTCCATCGAGAAGGACCTGTACCCTTCGCAGGACGACCTCCTCTACGAAGAGGAGGTCCTCCGCAACCCGTTTAACCTCAAGCTCTGGTGGCGCTACCTAATTGCACGCTCCGACGCCCCATTCCGGAAGCGATTTATCCTCTACGAGCGAGCCCTCAAGGCCCTCCCTGGAAGCTACAAGCTATGGCACGCCTATCTCCGCGAGCGCCTCGACCTCGTGCGCAACCTCCCCATCACCCACTCCCAGTACGAAGCCCTAGACAACACCTTCGAGAGAGCCCTAGTCACCATGCACAAGATGCCCCGCATTTGGATCATGTACCTTCAAACCCTAACCCACCAGAAGCTTGTCACCCGGACTCGCCGCACCTTCGACCGGGCCCTCTGCGCGTTGCCGGTGACCCAGCACGATCGGATTTGGGAACCCTACCTCCTGTTCGTCAGCCAAAAGGGTGTCCCGATCGAGACCTCGCTTAGGGTTTATCGCAGGTACTTGAAATACGACCCTACTCATATAGAAGATTTCATTGAATTTTTGGTTAATTCGAGTCTTTGGCAAGAGGCTTCGGAGCGATTAGCTTCAGTTTTGAATGATGATGATTTTTTTTCGATAAAGGGGAAGACTAAGCATAGGTTGTGGTTAGAGTTGTGTGATTTGCTCACTAGGCATGCCACTGAGGTCTCTGGTTTGAATGTGGATGCGATAATTAGAGGTGGGATTAGGAAGTTCACCGACGAGGTTGGGCGGTTGTGGACCTCCCTCGCCGAGTATTATATTAGGAGGAATTTGCACGACAAGGCTAGGGATATATTTGAGGAGGGTATCATGACTGTGGTCACTGTGAGGGACTTTAGTGTGATTTTTGATTCATATTCGCAGTTTGAGGAGAGCATGCTTGCTCATAAGATGGAGAACGTGAGCTCGAGCGACGAGGAGGATGAAGGAGAGGAAGAAAATGGTGTTGAAGATGATGAAGATGTTCGGTTGGATATCAATTTATCAGTGGCCAAGCTTCAGAAGAAGATGCTTAACGGATTTTGGTTACACGATGATAAGGATATAGATTTGAGGATTGCTCGATTAGAGTATCTCATTAATAGAAGACCCGAATTGGCTAACAGTGTTCTGTTACGACAAAATCCTCATAATGTGGAGCAGTGGCATAGAAGGGTGAAGTTGTTTGAGGGTAATCCCACGAAGCAGATCTTGACTTACACTGAGGCAGTGAGGACGATTGATCCTATGAAAGCTGTGGGGAAGCCTCACACATTGTGGATTAATTTTTCCAAGCTGTATGAGGGCCACAAGGATATTGCCAATGCCAGAGTTATATTTGATAAGGCTGTGCAAGTAAACTACAAGACTGTTGATCATCTGGCTACATTGTATTGTGAGTGGGCCGAAATGGAACTGAGGCATAAGAATTTCAAAGGAGCACTGGATTTGATGAGACGTGCCACGGCAGAGCCATCAGTGGAGGTGAAACGAAGAGGTAAGCCTAACTCTTCCCCATTTGCTGTTTCTTCCTTATATTATTTATTTTTGGATGTTTGTAGTTCTGTCTACTTATCTGCTCGCATTCAATCTGGATATGGTAGTATTGTTTTATTAGACGTGGTTTTAATTCCAAGTCCATCAACCTAGATGCATGTAGTTCAGCTTTATCTCCACAATTTGGGGTGAAATGCACTTTTGAGTTGTAACTTATTTATGGTAAAATTACTCTGTTATATTCATTCCCTTATCAAGTTCTATCAAACTTTTTAATCCTTCTCATACCTTTATCGATTTCACCTCATTAATGATTGCCTCACTTAAAGGCACTGAGTTCTAGATCTAAGAAGATGGTTGACAATCATGATTGTTGATGGTTAGTTTTATGCAAGACCTATCATAACAAAACAAAAAAGGATTTCTGCAAGACCTGGTTTTTTTTAACTGCTTTTTGTGCCATGCATTCCCCACTTCGCATTTTTTTTAATAATAATAAAATGGAGTCTCTGTGAACTGTCATATCGTGGCTCATTCTTGGTGGAAGCACTAAACTTGTTTGCACAGTAACAATGCTGTTATGCATCACGGCATCATATGAAGAGTTTACGGTTAATAAGTAGTCTTTTCATTATTTTCTTATTATGAATGTTGGTCTTGGTGTACTGGTGTGTTAAGAGTTACAGTTTGTCTCAAGGAGTCTTAGGATGTACTGCAGCAAGCAAACAATTTCTTTGTTGCTTGTGGTGATTGCAGAAACTTGTGTCCTCTACATTATTTGTGAATCATATTTAGAGAATTATCATCGAAATTTTGTGTATTGGCAGCTTTGCATATTGGCATGCTTGTGTTTTTTGCACATAATTACACATTCTATTATCGCCCTGATTTTTAATTTTTCTTTATTTAAGATCTTTTCTTTTTGGTTGGGAGAAAGAGACAGGGAAAGGGGGGAAGGGGTTTGTAGATTTGTTGTGTAGGCCTGTAAATGAACAGTGCTATTCATGAACAGCTTGAGTTCAACTCATATAAACTCGACTCGATAAACAAATCGAGCTTTAACAGAAATTTAGACGTGTAATAAATGTGACAAACTCATATAAACTTGACTCGACTCATGGAAGCTCGTATAACTTTATTTTTATTATTTTCTATACTATTATTTTTAACTTGTAATTATAAGAATTTAAGAATCTAAAGGGATGAAAGGGAAATCCTCACCCTAATGTCAACTTAAATCATTGTGATTAGGAGTCTTAATGTATGTGGGTGTGGGTGTGTGTCTGTGTGTATATATGTATAAATGTACTCATATACTATAACAATATACTTATGTAGACTCTAGATTGAATTGTTTAAGATTGTAGATAAGGCCATAAGATAAATATAAATTATTCATGTCATAATTGAAAATTATATATGATATAAGGACTCGTCAAGGTGCAGCCTAGTGGTCAAAGGGCGGACTTGAGATGAGCGGTAGACTCAGATATCTTGGGTTCGATTTCGCATTAGGAGTTTCGGTTGTGGTGGGTGGGATCGTGTATTTGGGGTTTACTCCCTTGAGGTGAGTCCGAAGGGCCTTACCTTGGTGAGGTTACAAGTCATTAAAAAAAATTGAAAAATTAAATATGATTTGTTACCAATATGAAGTTGGTGAAGTTATTTTTATAAGAAACTAGTTTACCTAATTAACTCAAATGATATAATATTAACAATAACCAAGTTACTAAAGATTGGCACGGATTTACAACAAGGTATAAATAGTGATTAAATTTACTATATATGAGGAATAAATAAATTAATTGAACAACTTGTAAACGAACTTGAGTTTATTCCAAAAATAAATTAATGAAGCTTGAATACATAATCTATAATCTAGTTTGCTGATAAGATTAAGCTCAGCTCATACCTATCAAAAAAGATTAAGCTCAGCTCATATTGGAAACAAAAGTAAACAAACTAATCTTGAGCTGTTAATATTCAGCTCTATTACTGCTATATTGCTGTGTTTAGCTAGAGGGCGCTTTGAGGTTTGTCAGACATTAAAGTTTCAACTTTTTTCAATTTGAAAAATACTTAAAAGACACAGGTTGAAATCATTCTATTGTGTTACACATATTTTGAAATGCTGTTGTGTGGATTATGGCATGCACATGGAAGTCTGATATGGAGTGCTGTAACAGCAGAATGGACTTCACTGCAGATTACTGTGTCTGATGCACATGTATTTCAGTTCAATAATGCTTGGAATAGGAACATTCATGTTACACAGATTTGAAATCTGCTTGTCATGTTTTTTCAACTTTTACATAGCACAGGATACCGGTATTTTCAATATTCTAACAAGTTTATTTATTTATTTTTTTCAATTTTGAAAGATGGAATTATTTGGATTTTTGTTTTAGTCATCATCAGGGGTGTTTGAATCCATTTTGGTTCCTAGAATCTGTTAATGTTTTGTAAGAGTCCCGGCCAAAAGGGTTGAAATGTGGCTTGAAACACTATAAAGCAGAAATGGTTGGGCATCAACTTTGTCAATTTGGACCCACTTTTAAACTAATTAAATGTTAAACAGTAAACTACTGCTTGCGTGTTAAGTTACTATTAGATGTTTCCCTTTGTGAGAGCATTAGTTTTCCAGAAACTGGGGCAAATGGAAAAGTAGAGGCAATGCTTTGGGTTTTCATTAGCACTATTATGTTGCACCTTTTTCATAATTTATCTGTAATTTTATCCAGTACTTTTGAGGCTTGAATTTAAGAGACAAAAATTACATTCTTTTTCATTGTGTATTGTAGAACCATTGCTAAGATTTGAGCCTTTTTGTTGTCACTTGCAGTGGCTGCCGATGGGAATGAACCAGTTCAGATGAAGCTCTATAGGTCCTTGAGACTTTGGACCTTCTATGTTGATTTAGAAGAGAGCCTGGGTAACTTGGAATCCACTCGAGCAGTGTATGAGCGGATATTGGATCTAAGAATAGCTACACCACAAATTATTCTCAATTATGCATTTCTGCTGGAAGTATGTGCATTCCTCCAATACTTCTGCTATTATTCCCTTAAGTTTTTCCTTTTATTGGTATCAATGGATTGACAAGCTTTTACTGGGTTTGACTTGTGCAGGAACATAGATACTTTGAAGATGCATTCAAAGTATACGAAAGAGGTGTCAAGATTTTTAAGTATCCACATGTTAAAGATGTATGGGTTACATACCTCTCAAAATTTGTAAAGAGATATGGAAAGTCAAAACTAGAGCGGGCAAGAGAGCTATTTGAGCATGCTGTTGAAATGGTATGCGCCTATTATCCGTTTAGATCAGAGTTAGTCTGGTAACTTCTAGTTGTTTGTTTATAGAGAAAGGATTGTGTCTGTGTTCAATTACTGATCATCAGGTTGATTAATGTCTTTCTGAGGTCATATTATTCATAATTCAAAATGAACTTGAAACAAGTTATTGAGGTTTTATGAGTTACTGTAGCTGTAAGTGTCACCAAGCATGTGACTTGAAGTGAGATATTGTTTCTGTATGCAACCACAATCTACTGTTTGAAGATTATATATATATATATATATATATATATATATATAGATGATCAGCTACTTTTGTTAACCATTAATTGAGGGAGGGACATTTCATAATTAAATGAGTAGATCATATGAGTTAGTTAATCAAATTCCGTTATTGTAAATAATGAGAACAAGTAGGAGGAACAAGTCAGGTCAATAAAAAAATTGTGGGAGGAGCAGAAATTGGGTTATTTGTGATGCTAAAAATAGTAATGGTTTATAGTTTTAAAGTTATTTTAAATTCTCGAAGGGTTTTTTTTTAGGAATGTAAGCCATATATACCATCTGGGTTTTGAGCGTTAAGCTAGCTCATAGAGGGTTTGAGGATCCATCTATGGTAAGAATAAGTGTGTATTTTTTAAAAGGAATTAAGTACATGCATCAATGTCTAAAACATTTGGCAGAGACAAGGAATAGATTAGGACACTAGATATGACCCGAAGAAATATATTACCTTGGATTGATGTAGAAAAATATCTTTATTATTTATCAAGGAATTGTTTAAATCTAGATAAGTTACTCTTTTTCTTGTCCCTTTTGGAATATTCCTCCTGGTTCACTGATTTTATTCCTTGCTTTAATATATATACTGGGTAATGAATTCAGTTTTTAAGTTGAATGATGGTAAACTCGTGTCTATCACAATTAAGGTGGTCTCATGCTGACCTTTATAATGTTTTTTTCTTATGCATATCAGGCCCCTGCTGATGCAGTAAAACCTTTGTATCTTCAATATGCAAAGCTGGAGGAGGATTATGGTCTGGCAAAGCGAGCTATGATGGTCTATGCTAAAGCAACTAAGGCTGTTCCAAACAATGAGAAGTTGAGCATGTATGAAATTTACATTGCTCGAGCAGCAGAGATTTTTGGTGTCCCGAAAACAAGGGAAATATATGAGCAAGCGATAGAGTCTGGTCTTCCAGACAAAGATGTGAAGACCATGTGCCTGAAATATGCCGAGCTTGAGAAGAGCTTGGGAGAAATTGATCGTGCTCGTGGAGTATATGTATTTGCATCTCAATTTGCAGATCCACGATCTGATGGGGATTTCTGGAATAAATGGCACGAGTTTGAGGTGCAGCATGGAAATGAAGATACCTTCCGAGAAATGCTTCGTATTAAAAGAAGTGTTTCTGCAAGCTATAGTCAGGTAGGAGCTTTGATTTCTTTTGCCATTTTACCTGCAGCAGTAGTGGCGTCGAAAAGTATAAACTTTGGTAATGCATGCAGTTCTATCCACACCACAGGGTGGGAAACAATTGCCACTTGAGTTTTCCTCTAGACATAGTATCATCACATTGACATAATTTGAATGAAACTTCTGGCACAATATTATGGTACTGCTGTCATGTAGACTTAAAAGTAGCTTTTCAATGAGTTAGGTACTGAAACAAGAGTATAGTGTCAGTAAATAAAAGAGAGTATGAATTACTACTTTTCTTCATTGGTTTAATCACTTGATCCCCAGTCCTTTTCTTTTTCCTTTTACTGAAACATTATTATCAGTTAAAAAAGGAAAACAGGGGAGAGGAAGGATGGGGAACATTAAACACGTTTAATTTGCTGCAAGAAAACTCATCATTTCAATTCTACCTTTATTGTTTGTGCAGACACACTTTATCTTGCCCGAGTATCTGATGCAAAAGGATCAGAGATTGGACCTTGATGATGCAAGAGACAAATTGAAGCAAGCTGGGGTCGCAGAAGATGAAATGGCTGCTCTCGAAAGACAGTTAGCTCCCACAACCACCCCTGCTAAAGATGGCAGCAGAAAAGTAGGCTTTGTGAGTGCTGGTATTGAATCACAGACTGATGGAGGTATAAAAGCTACTGCAAATCATGAAGAGATTGAGCTACCAGAAGAAAGCGATTCGGACGAAGATGTGAAAGTTGAAATCGCACAAAAAGATGTTCCAGATGCGGTTTTCGGAGGCTTGGTTCGTAAGAGAGATGATGAAGCTGAAAAAGATGGGGAAGAGCACAATGCAGCAGCTACTAAAGATAGGGATGATGACAGCCGCCTAGGCGCCCTGGAGAGAATAAAGAGGCAAAAGAGAGGAGCTTGATATTGGGGGTTGGCTGGGTGCAGTTACAGCCGGAAGGAATCAACTTTGTTTTTGTAGTTACTAACTACCAATTTTACACTTGATCCGTCCTTTTAATCGTGGATGAAATCTTTTTCCCCAAAAATGTATGTTAGTAAATTATGTATACCCTCCCAATTTTTTGCCAGTTGAGATTAACATGCTTTTGAAAGAAGATTAAAAGAATAGGGTGGTTCATCTCTCTTTTTCACCCCTTCTTGCTTTTGAGACGAAACCACGTTAGAACTTCTTTGTTGGGATAGATTTTTACCTATACTTTTTGACAAACTTGATAACAGAAAATGCTTGTGAAAATATAATTATTAACCCTCAAGTCAAAAAAAAAAAAAAAAAAAAGAAAAGAAAAAGAAAAAGAAAAGCCAAGAGCGAAAAAAATAATGAAGTAATTGGATAGGCTTACCTAGCGTCTTCTCTTGATATTGTCCAGTTTATTCTTGAAGCAGATTGAAGTGGTGATCTCAGCTCTTCAACATCCAGATATTTCTCAAGATAGGAGGATATCCTCCATTATTTCTGATAATTTAGTTTCTTTTCCTTTTGCTTCCTCAGGAGAAGTAAGAAAGGTTAACCGAAGTGCAAACTTCTATGCTTACTTTTAGGCACGTTGGGCCGCAGCCAAATCTTTTTCTGACAGCATTCTCTTTTCTGATTTCCCCTTCTAGTCAAATCCGGTTGTTAGTGGGAAGGATCTCCCTCTTTTTTCTTGTCTTTTGTAGTTTCTTTTCTTTCGGCGTACTTAAAAAAAAAAAAAAAAAAAAAGGATTGGCTTATCTAGCCTAGCCATGGTTGGCAAGACTCAACCATGGTTGAGTTGTCTCTCAGCCACTCGCGGCTTATAGGGTGGGCCTATGGCCAACCTTTGCTATAGGAAGTGTACGTTGTAACCGGGGTCGTTGCGAGCCACCTTTAAGTCGTGGTTGGGTTGATTGACCACTTTATATATTTTTGGATTTTTGGTCCTTTTCTTTTTTGAAGAAGATAATTGTCTGTTTGAAGTCATTTTTTTTTTATCAAATTGAAAACAAAAATCTTAAAGTTGAAATAACCAAAAAAGAACAAATAAAAAAAAGGGTAAACTAATTAACCATATCAATCATTATATGAATAAAGAATACATTGTCAAAGTTTCTTCCTTTACACCGAAACCTTCTTAAGCTTATCCCATCTGTGCATGATGGATCAGTCTAACCAAACCAGAAAAAAAAAAAAAAAAAAAAGAAGCCCACACCCATAATTTCAAGTATTTTACCCCAAACTTTAACCTATGGTGAAAACTTTTTTTTTTTTACAAAACCAACTTAAATAGTGAATACATCTATTCCTCCTAATTACTTGCAAAAACAGCTTGTACTGTTTTTGTTAATGGCTTTCACGGTTGATCATCTCCTTGTACTGATTCAACGACTCTTGCCTCTGCAACCTCATTTCCTCGTTGAACTTATTAATAAATGCCTCCACTCGCCGGTTCAACTCGTCCTGACTCAGCGACGGCTCTTTGCGAAGCCTCGTGGTCGTGGCCCCGGCCCCAGCCCCAGCCCCAGAAGACGACGAGCTTATCTCATTGGTGCGGTCCTTGAATGTCTCCGATTTCTTCACCAGCGACTCCACGATGATTCCACGGCCGTGATTCTCCCACGTGTTCCTCACGTGCCTGCTCAGTGGCATCGCTCGCCCTTCCGTTATCGCCTTCCACGTGTTCTCCAGCGTCTCGTGCCGCTTTGGCTTTGCCACCCTCAACGCTCTCCCACCTGAAACACCGTTTTCAAACAGTAAGCTTTATTTTATCCTCAATGACTATTTTGCCCTTTTTATTAATATGTAAATTTCGAAGAAATTCTCCTCCCCATTTTAAAGTAACTGTGCTTTTGAACTGGACGGCGTGGAGTGTGGACGCCATGTTTGAACCATTTTCATTTGGACTTGTTAAAACGTTGCCGTTTGGGGTCCGCAAATTGAGATATTTCAAGAAACAACGTGTGCATAACACGTGTATAATAAAAAAAAAATTCTGACAACGCCGCCGGAGATTTGTCATCGACGACGTGCTTTAAAATTTCAAACCATAATATTTACCGTTAAAATATAACCGTCAGTGTATAGTAAGGTACCTTCGGTACTGGCTTTCACCGGTTTCCGATGACCGAACCTCGCAGAAACCAGAGGTTTCTCCGGCGTAAAGAGATCCTCCGACGAGTCCATCCGCTTCGGCTGGGAGGGCACGAACTCCTCCTCCTCATCCTCCTCCTCTGCGGATCCATTCACCACCACAGCCTCAGCCACCTCCGAAACCGAGTCCACGGTCTCTTCTCTCCTCTCGTACCCCACCGTCGAGTTCAAAACGCCGAACTCCGGAGAGATCTCGGCCAGAGCGTCCGAGCGCGACGACATCGGGTCATCTGGGTGGTCTCGCTCGGAGCTCTCGTGGTGGAACCTCGAAGAGGCAACGATGGAGATGATGATGCAGTTGATGATAACGTAGAGGTAGGGCGGCTTGAGCCAGGAGAGGAGCGACGCCCACATGAGAGGCGCGTGAGAGGTCGTGAGCTCCATAACCAGCGGCGGGCCGAGCTTCAAAGCCAAACCCATAAACACCACGCAGGCGGAGATACGCAGAGCTTTCAGTGACAGCATCCACGCCATTTGTAAAAGGTCAAGCGCTAAAAGACTGAGAGTGTCTTTGAAACGAAGAGAGGAAGTGTTTGCGTGATTGCGAGTGAGTCGAACCTGGGAATATATAGCGAGGGCGACTAGGGACGCGGTTTGTGGTGGAAATCTGAGCCGTTGGTGTCTAAGGGAAGGAGGGACGGACGGACGAGATGTGGTGGCATACTCGTGTTGGATCTTGCATGCTGCCTTTGGTATATACGTGGTGACCCACTTTATCAATGTTTGGGATAAAGTGGGATGGGAGTAAAAATAATTTTATTTAAAAAAAATTATGGACCTCCTTTGATTTTTTGGGATCAGGTATTGTGTGGGCCATGTTAATGTTAATTAAATTTGACTTTAATTTGCTTATTCATGGGAGACTTACAAAGAAAGTACGTGAGACAAAAAATTTAGGAAAAACTTCTAAAATCATAGTAAACTTCGAGCATATTTGAAATTGTATTTGAGGCGTAGAATTTTTACAAATTCATGCCACGTAACCTGGCAAAAGAGAAAGAACACTCAACTAAGAGGGGGAAGGGACAACTCTTCAAGTAGTAACGCTTCGCATTTGCAGGGCAAAAACTTCATTTTTAATATTTTGCTAAAAGTATGTTTAGGTAATTTTTAGGCTTTTTTGACTCTTAAAAGTGCTTTAAATTTTTTTATTAAACAAATACTTTTTTCTTCAAACGGGCTTTTTAAGTGTTAAAAGCATTTTTAGACCATTTAAACACAATCCCAAACAGGCCATTATACGTTTTTAAAATTATCTCTTTAATGTTCAAATAATCTCAATTTAGCTTATTGAATTTTTAATTTTTTGTAATTTCTCAATTCATTAAAATTTTTCGTTAAATTTTTGTCAAAATATCCTTTTTTTGTTTTATAAAAAAAATAATAATAAATAAAAAACGCAAAGATTCCAGCATAGGTATTTTTGTAAATTTCGTTAAATTGTGACTAACGCCCGAATCTTTGTAATTTTTTATTTTATTCTTTTATAATAATAATAATAAAAAAAGATATTTAGAGAATTTTGATAAAATTTAACAAAAAATCCTAAATTAAGAGCTTTTAAACACAACTTTCAAGGGAGTTTTGTGAATTTCTCGCTTACTTTTAATAAAATTTTTCATTTCATCAATCCATTTGGTTTTTGTATTCTTGCCCGTTTAGAAAAACTGTTTGATTTTACTACTTATTCTTCTTGTAGCCTTGTAGGCCCCGTAGGTGATTAGACATACAAAGCTTGAAGAGCCTTCTTATATATAAATGGGTTTGTAATTTACTGTAACCTTTTCCTGAGAAATGTAAAGAGAAACTGCTTTTTAAGGCATTTTTACAGAATCCAACCATCCACAGTGGCTGCTTTAGGTGCCATCAAGATTTTTTGAATAATTATTTATATGAGCCACTCTCAACGGTCGTATAATTGACCGTTAATCATGGAGGGTGCACCAAGATTCTGAAGCGCTGGCCCAATGGCTGCGGTGAGGCTCGGAGCCGGCCCTAGCATGTGTGCTCGCCCCCAACAGCTTCGCGGGTGCACCCAGCCCCTAGCCGACCATGGACCATGCCTTTTTAGTATTTGGTGATTGTTTGTTTAATTATTTATTTTTCTAATTATAAAAGGCATGCCCCTCCATAATGAGAGATCTGCCTTAAGAGTAAAGATTAGTTTAAATGGATTCTAATTCAGATAGAGAAAATTGTATGGTTCAGATTAAATCTAATAGTTTACGTATTATTACATGGTAAATATTGTATGGGCTGTACGTTTTTATTGGACTTCAGAAGTCAACAAAGAAAATGTTGACCATGTGCCCAACACGTATATGATCTTGTATGTCACTCGTATACCATGATACGTAAACCATCTTAATCAATCACATTTAATCCATATTTAATTAAAATAATAAAATGATTAACTAAAAGGTATTCCCCAGATCCAGCAGAAAGATTCCACGTCTTAAGTCAAGTCCCATTAGGATGACATTCTACTTAAAAATCCATATATTAGAATGTCATTTTATAAAAATCTATCTCTCTCATGTATAGGTATAGCTCTTTGGTGTAAAAGAATTTTCAAATTAGAATGTGGGCCTAAAAAAAATTATCTTGATTTTTTATTATTTTTGTTCTGTCACATCACTAGAAGGAGTCTTCTCGTCTATTGTACATTTATCTCAATCTATCTCTTAAGGTTCGTGAGGACAAGAAAAGTGACTTATACCACTTATAAACGAGAGAAGTGACCGAACCACCCATCGCTTCCTTTGGCCACTAGGTGGTTTGGTCACTCTCAAGCTGACCTTTTGGCAAGGGCGGCAAGATAAATTTTGAGACTCAAACGTCAAATTTAAGTGGATAATTTTTTATATATAAATATTGCTTTTAATTTTTAATTTTTAATTTTATTTAAAATATAAACAACATGTAGAATTCATTGATGACACATTTTAGGTTGGGCTACATATAATTATTTTTATATAAAATTTAATTTGCTCAAAATGAAATTTACTTTATTCTAAACATTATTTTAATGAAGAAACTTAGCGGACATGTTGGCTTTAAGTTCAAGCGAAATTATTAGTTCAATTATTGCTTAATTTAGGAGTGCTTTAAGAAACTTAATTATCCTATTGTTAGGGGACCGCACTCCTAATTCGCCTAGACAATAAGCCGAACTTGCCTTTGAGGGTGGTTAGCTTAGGGTAGCCGAACTAAACCTTATGGTCAAAAGGGTATAGTTCGGCTAACTTAACTGATTGAAGGATGGTTTGATCACTCTCAAAGTCTAAGTTGGGTGGCCAAATCACCATTTCATAAGAAGAGATGATCTGGCCTCTCCCAATACTACTAGGTTCGAGGTGGTCAGAACGCCCTGAGATCGTAGTTTAATCAACCCCAATAACCATAGAGTGACTTGACCCTCTCTTTCTTATGTATTGTCTCATTCTGAACCAATTATTTAAAATGAACGGCCTAAATTAAAACTATTTATACGAGTATAAGATCAAGATCCGGATTGAGATCAGTTGCAATATTTACGGCGTTGCATCCATAATATTAGTTCTAATCTGCACGGCTGCACCTCAATACCGTAGGTATTATTGCACGTGATCTCAGTCTCCCATGCCATACCTCTGCATGTTATCCGAAACGAAGTCAGAATAGACAGTGTAACATATATTTAGTGATGGTGATGACACAGACACACCCATATCCAAACTTCCAGGTTTCTTCTTCTCAACTCTCAAGCTCTTATTTCATCTCCCATGGGGGATCAACATTAATTCTACGCGTATCGTACGTTCAATGGCAGTTTGGCTCTTTGTGCAAGCTTATAAAAAAGAAATGCTGAAACTCTTTTTTTTTTAAAGCAAATTAAAATAACAAAAAGAGAGTGGGCTCCTTACAACAAACCAAAACTAAAAATACAAGCAGGCATAAAGTAAAAAGAAAAAAGTAAAAAATGAGTAAAACAAGATCCGATAAGAACCACAAAGAGCGGAAAATGGAGTATAGTTAATTAAGAGAAACACGAATCTCAAAAGGTCCCTCTGTCCTTCCTGAACTCCTACAAACACAATTAAGCAGCTAAAACGAGGATTTTGATAAAATATGAGATTCTTATATTTTAAAATTTGAGCCCTCCAATTCATCTAACGGTTTAAACAAATGTAAAAGTTTGTGTTACTGAGACAAGTATATTTGACATATTAAAAACTAAAATTAATTACCGCGGTAACACACAAACTTTTACATTAATTTGCTTAGATCGTTAGATGAAATGAATGGCTCAGATTTTAGAATATAAAATCTAGGATCTCAAATCCTAAAACGACAACCAATATGTATGATTAATTGTCATCCACTTCTATATTCATTTAAGTGGGTGTGGCCACTGAAATCCACCTAAACCTCATCCTAGCATGAGCGTTATACATCCCAACAAGAAAATTAAGGAAGTCGACGGCAAGCATTGAATTGTATTCAGTTGGGGTGGCAAAAGATATTGGATAATGAAGAGGCAGCCCCACCAAAAGGATAGACAGTTACTACGTTAATTTTAACTATTAATAATTAACTACCAGTACTCTACTGTGATTGGTCTATATAGCTACGTGCCGTTTGCCTAGAAAAAGTTCCCGGATTTTCCATTTGTTAACGTACAGATCTCACGGATAAAGCACAAGCTCTTGATAACGATGGTTTGGCTAGCTACGTCTACAGCCACAGGATCATTATCCAGAAAACCTTCAAGTGATGATGGCTTTGTCAACTTTCAATTACCCTTTCTTGCTTATTAAGTAACTAATTCTAACTATTTGTTTACCAACCCCATTTATTTTTCAAGTTCTTTCACACTTAATCATATCTTTTGCTCAATGAGGGCAAATTATAAAGTCAGAGTTCAAGCTTATGACTCTACTCTAATGGCCGAGCTAGGGGTTTGATTCACAGCAGGCAAAATTATAATCGGGCGTTAGTATGTTCCTTTGCACGGTTCAAACCTAAAAAAAACTGTGTATCTCAAGTAAACTTCAAATGCTGAACAAATCCTAACCGACCAAACAACCTTTTCACGCTACAAACAAATCAAACTCAAAACAATGGCTATTATATCCATTTGAAGAACAAATCCAACATCAGTACGTATATTTTAACTTACTGGGTCTCTATCACTCTAAATTCTAATACTATGTAAAATTATCAGTTATTTTAAAATTTTAATCTAATAAAAAAATAATTATTTAATTCATATTCTAACATTTTGTTTACCAAACCATTTGTTTATCAAAAGTCTTCCCTGCTTTACTACAAGTTATTGCACACGATCGAACCCTTAAATGTGTTGTCGGTGTAGTGATAACCAAAAAGTCAACAAATATGAGCGTGTTGATTGGGCCGTGACACAAGCAGATTCAGTTTAAAGCACCTTCGTATTTTTCCAAAACATGGTGAGATTTGGGACGACGATGATCATGATCACGATCACGATCACATGCATGCAAGCTCTAGTCAAGAAGGAGTATACAAATGGAGAAAGAAAAGGATAAGGTGACGGTTACATACTTTTCAAGTCAATGAAGGTAATTAAGTCCAAAGCCGTTTCTCATGGCCCCACAAGAAAACTAAAAATAAAAATAAAATAAATAATCCAGAGCCGTTTTCATGATCACCGTCCATTTCTCAGGTGATCGCCATATGTGAATCCTTGTATGGGTGGGTTTTGTTTGTATATGTATTTCGAATATTCCTTCTGCATGGATTTATAATTTCTTGTTATTTATCTATTTATCCTTTTGACAAATAATATTTTCACATTAATTCTTTTGTATTACCATGTTTTAATTACATAATAATCTGCACAGCACAATGGATTTCATTATAATTAAAGAAAGAACAATATATAAAATGCGAATTAAAACAATTATGTCATTATTTATTTCTCCTTTAGATAAATCTTCTGGTATACATAATTCCTTTAATTACCACCCATTTTTGTTTTTATGACTATCATGGGTAAATTTAGAAGTAAGTCATGCAAAGGATGTTGTTAAAGTAATTCTCCATTTTCTACCGCGTAAGTTTTTCAAATAACTAGTGATTCGAACAAAAATTTTGAATCGACTCAAAACTTTACCCTCATTTCAGTTAAATATTTTACATAATATAAGGGTAGCAATTCGTATTTACGTGTCAGGTTCGAATCGTGTCAACTGTCGATGCATGTGTATTAGACTATATAGCTCAACCTAACTCGACCAATTTAATTTAACAGGTTAAACCCCTCAACTGATCTAACCCTCAAATTTTGTATTAGATTCGTGTCGGATTCGTATTGTGTTGAAGCATGAATATAAAGCTATATAGGTCAATCATAATCCGATTAATTTAATTAAATGGGTCAAACTCATCAACTCTAACCTTTTAATTTCGTATTGAGTTTGCGGGCCGTGTCAAAAATTGCCAACTCTAACATCATAGGAGATCTTAGATTAAAAATTAGATGTCATTATTTATATCAGGTTATAACATTCAAGTGAAAGGAATATTAATTGGTTATTAGTAACTTTTTAATTACTACTCTAGGAATTAATATTGAATAATCTGTTCGATCACATTGAAGGATGAAAGCTATTTCCTAGCTAGTTCCATGCATCTCACCTCCTGTGCATTTCTATTTTATTTTTGGATGAATATTTGAGAAATACATAATTCTAAATTAAATTAAGTAATAAAGATGGTCTGTTGACCCAATAGGAACAGCCCACATATGCATGAAAAATCGTTGAGAGTTGGTTAGTGTCCTTTAACAACCGAGACTGTTTGAATATTAGTTAATTAAACCTTCTCACTGCATTTTTTTAATATAATAATTTTTGTTAATTAAACAAATATATATTTGAAATATTAATCCAAAATGGTCGGAATCGGAAGCTTCTGGTTACGTTCGTATATTGTTTCATTTGCGACGGGCCGGGGGGGAGCCATGTAAGAAAGCTTTCGGCTCTATGCGTGTATAAAGATGAGACAAATGGTCGGTCCATTAAAGAACAGAAAGGATGATGACTTTTTGTGAACAAGATAGAGTTGACCGGCGAGGCTAGGCTAAATCTTAGGAAACACGAAAGCTTAACGGCTGTTGTCTATGTAATTGCAACGAAAGCGCAAGACAGTTGAAAAGCAAGCGCACGACAAGTGACTAAAGAACAAGTAATTTTATAGTGATAGAGGAAAATTCCTTACACGTGGCGATGTGAGTATGTTTATGAATTTGATTCTAGTCATGCTCTTTTTTTTTTTTTTTTTTTTGAATAAAAAAAAATAATCAATAGGGGAGAAGGAGGAAATTATAACAAAAAGACCACATAGAGGGTGGACAACCCAAATAAAAGCCCTTAAACAACTAGGAATTAGTGTGAAAAAAAAAAAAAATAAAGAACAAGTAAAAGTAAGTCGTATACTAATGATCCAGCTCATTAAGAGAATTAGAGCGGCCACAAAGGACTAGCTACTAGCATAGGCAGTGTTTCAGGAATGAAACGACTAATAAAGAACTAATTGTAGAAAGTGGAAAACTGCTCCACTAGAAGGGAACTAACACCGAAAAGTGGAAACTGAAGTAAAGCAAAGGGTATTAAAAGAAGTATGAACCTCGAAAGGTCTCTCAACCCTTCCCGAATCCCCACTATAAAGTTTCTCTACGACCATTGGAAGGAGGCTATTGAGGAGGAACGAACTTCGGATTTGGATACAAAAATCTCAACTAACATATTTTTATTTTAATTTTTGGCAGTTTGGTGGTTCCACTTTGTGCTGTGTATACTTCTATACGAAATATTCTTTGAATACCAAGTATATATAGAATGCCTACAAGCAACCTTAATTTTTCAATTAAGATGTATAACGTGACTAAAGTTTTACGAAAATTCATTTATTCCCTCTATCTTTGGGTGAACTCTATATTTAAAAGTGAAATAGAAAAATCAACAATAGCCTATTGTAAGTATATTAGATATCTAAATAGAAGCAATTAACTTTGAATAACGCTTGGAGACCACGCCTTATGAAGTGAAGGCCACTAATTCGAATCCCCTTCCCCTTTTTTGTGTGGATATGTCTATATATATATATATATATATATATATATATATATATATATTAAAAATAAATAAAAAATAAAAAGACAAGAAGACTCGAAGCTTAAATTAATAGAAAAAAATATAACAAATATTGAATTAAAATTAGTGTGAAGTCTTAAATAAGGCACTGAGCTTATGTCACTCTTAATACCATATTAAATCATCAATTATCTATCCCGTGCTATATATGCACCCTATTATTTGAGTGAATCCATTAATTAATAAATTCCCGATTCCATATTTTGTAGGACATAAATTTCTTACAAATTTGCCCCTAAAACTTACTTGTATTTCTCAATACATATCAGATGCTAGTTTGTAAAAATAATATTCATGTACTATTTTGAAGAGCTTAATTCAAAATCCAAATAGGATGACAACTTGCCTCTCACTCTCCCAAAGGCTCTCTAGTGTGACAATAAAACTTCCCATTAAATCCAAAATCTATCAGTAACTTATCTAAAATCTAATGATAATTTTCAGTGCCACACGGTGAGATGAGGTGTAATATATTGCATTTTTCATTTAGAGTAAGCTTCAATAAATGCATGCCATCTTAGAAAAAATAAAATAAAATAAAATGCATGCCGGAATATATAGAGAAACCAAAATGTAAATTTTCAATAAAAAGAAAATCTGAAACCCATGTCAAACTAGCAAGCTGCAAAAAAGTAAATGCTCTACCGAGGCCGTTTTGGTGACAAAAGAGAGAGGACTGAAGTCTCATAACTTGGACGAACAAAAGGAGATAATCAGGTAGAATCACAAAAAAAAATTAATAGGATTCTAATTCATCCTGCGGATGAGCTCATTGATGAAAACTTCACGATTTCCAGCATCACCACCTTCAACATAGTGATTTCTCTTCTTCTTCAAGCCACCCAGTGGTGCCTTGAGCTTGAATGGCCATAAGAAATTGTTTGCCTCCTTGAAGTGGGGTCCAACAGTCAAAATCTCATGGATAAGATCTTCCGTGCAAATAATTCCATGCTTTCCCAAAGCCTGTGTGTGATTGCAAGCAAAAATGTTAAGCCACAAATGGTATGGATCCAAGATAAGTAAGTCGAAATCAATTATGTAATCAATTGGCCACAAACCTGTTCAATAATTGAATTGTCGGTCAAAGCAATTCTTTGCTTGTTTAGTTTACCATATCCTCTTTTGTAAATCAATTCTCTGACACTCTTCAAGTTGGGATACCTGAAATTATCTACTTTATATTAACAAGAATTTGGGCACAAAAGGACCTCTAGATAGCCTCCAGATTGCGCATTACAAAGAAAAACAGTAAGAAAGATAAATGCATACCCATAAGTTACATAAGGCTCAACTCTGTGCAGCATATTCACTGTTGCTTTGTTTACTTTCAGAAAGACACCATTGAATATCTGCAGCCACCAAAGGTAGATAATTGGATACAACCGCCTTTTATTTGAAACAAATATTAGAGAAGACAATGAAAAGGAGATATATTCTACAAGAAGGATAACTCCTGAAATACGCATCCTGAATGGGAATAGCAGGCCACTTAAAATTTCAGTGAAGAGGGATCACCTCCCTAAGAAACCGAATCAAAAATTGGGGACCAGGAGAAGTTGAAGGTGGAAGAAAAGCTCCTAGGACATCTTGAAGCAACTAAATAGCAATAAAAAGCAGAACTCTTGGACACAACCATACATCAAGTCATCTTTCAAGATCAGTCTACCCAAAGACAGCATTACTTAAAATCCCAAACAAGGCCATAATGCATTGCACCAAGACACCTATAGACAGAAAACAAAATATGGGCAGACATTCCCCTACATGCCCAGATCCCTCAAAAAGCACTAAATCATTCTTACCATCCTATCCAATAAGGGAACAGAAACTAATCAAGTCTCCCTGAGGACACTCTTCCATTAGTTAATTTAATAATATTTGTAAAAAGGTATCCCCCAATGTTAACCACGAGAGTTTCAGTACTAAGTTCACATCCTTATAATTCTTGAAAATATGTATGGATCTGCATATCAGTAAATAAAAATACTAAAAAATTCACATTTGAAAAATTTATTGATTCAAATGCCTTTTCCATACGCACAAGTATTACTGCAAATACCATGATAGACTAGAGAAATGAGTCTTACAAAATAGTCAACAAAGGCAAACATCAAATTCTCAACCTTCTTCCACAAAGAATGGGTAAATTCACAGAATACCAGTTCTAGAGGCCTTGAACAAAGCAACATAGCTTTCTTATTCTATGGGCGTTGATAGCTCCACCTATTTGTTCAATTAAGACACCCAAACAGATGATAACAATTAACAGCCCAAAATGACAAGCAAAAAACTCATTATGTCGCATACATGAAAAAAAGTGCCATTTCTAAAAATTCAAACAATAACTAGGATATCCCAAGTTCTTTAACAACTCTTGGGCTACACCATAATATTACAAATTCAAGAAAGAAGCACATAGACTTCACTTAATTACAATTAGATGAAAAATTAAAAGTTTTCTGTTTACAAACTTGTGCAAAATTAATGAACTGTAAGAAAAAAAACATAAATTTAAAAAAGCAACCTCATTTAATCTATTATAGCATGCCCACAATTCAATAGATAACCATAACTGAACCAGAAAGCATCTCATAATTGAAAAAAAAGAAAAAAAATATCAATCGTTCAAATTATTTTCCAAAAGCTCATTCATCCTTCCAGCGATGCCATGTTTGTTTCCTATCCCTTTTTTATACTTTGTTTTGCCAAAATCAACAATTAAAGAAACAAAGAAGCACAGACGTCAGGGCCTAAATTCCAGAAATTTTCTTAAAGAAGGGCATAGAGCAACAATTAAAGAAACAAAGAAGCACAGACATCGGGGCCTAAATTCCAGAAATTTTCTTAAAGAAGGGCATAGAGTTGAAGACAGAATTTTTTGGTGGTAGGACACATTTTGGTTAGCCTATTAACACAAAAACAATTGTATTAATGACGCTTAGAATTAAACGTCTGAAACCACTAAGCGCAAAGACGATTGGACTACAGGAAGGCTTCATAATTACCCTATTAAAGGCATCACATATAATGAAAATCCTGATACAAAGAGTTTATTTGGATGTGGTGTTACCTGTCTTAAGCGCAGAAGCTGCAAAATCTTCCTGCTCTTAGGGTCCATGGCATTGATACTGAAAGTTCCAAAATTTACAATAATCAGAATCAACACTTTGGCATCAATAATAAGTACAAGAATCATTGGAATACCATAAATGGCATACCCGCGGATCCTGATAATGAACAAGAGCTTGGCTTCTGGGTCAACATAAAACCCTCCCTTAAGTTTTGCCTCACGCTTCAACCGAATTAGCTCCATTTGCTAAAAAAAATATTTACAGAAACCATTTCAGCAAATAGAATACCAAACAGAAATATCAAAGCACATATCGATCACTAACTATAACTATGGCTTCCTATACCTTCTCATCGTACTCCTTTGCATAAAGTTTGGCTCTGTTAAAAATGAGCTTCCCGTTCTCCCTCCTTTTCTTCTTCGTGGCTTCAAGCTCTTGCTTTTTCACCAAAGCCCATTCCTCATTTCTTTTCTGCTTCTTCAAAACCGATTCTGGAACCACTGGTCCTCCCTTGACATTCTCTTCACCCATCTCTCTGTATCTAAAGGGTCACAAAGCACCAAAAATATAATGAGCTAAACACCCAAGAATTTGAAGTCAATAACAAAAAAACTAATACTAGCACTCAGATAATTGTTTTGCTAGCAAACCCTACTCCATAATTTTCTTGCAAAATTTATTTCACTTCTATGTCTCCCATCTAATTTCTTGAAAAAGTTCCCATGAAAGCAAAATGGGTATACAGAGAAATTGCCAAACAAAGACATATCAGGCCTCATCTTACAATTAAAGCCAGACCCATCTGTTTGGATGGAAAGATAAATTCTTGGAATATCAGTTCCAGGGCTGTTAGACTTAGTTTAAGCACAATTTTCTTCAGAACTCTTTCAGCCAAATCAAACTCAAAAGACCACCGCCTCTTAAAAATTTCAGAAGCTTTCATTCCTACTCCTAGTTTCCAATCCAGAAGCAGACAGGAACATGTACAGGAAATATTTTCCATGAAATTATTTTCCAGAGAAACAAACAAGCACTGCTTTCTACAAAATACCGTAAAAACAATCCAAGGGTCGGTCTCAGTTCTGTCTTGAACAACAAACCGAGACCCGTGACTTCATTTCACACAAAAAGCTCAGTTTGGGTGCTCAGAAAGCTAAACGTGTCTGGATCTCATAAGAACAAAACATCACACAGCAATAGAAACGAATCGAAAATGCAAACAGAAATATGAAGAAAAGAAAAACGCAGAAAATGAGAGAGAAAATAGAGTTACTTTGAGATCGCTGGGAGATAGTCGTTTTAGCGGCTCGCCAGAGCTCCACTCCAGAGAACCTTATAAACGTGGGTTTAGGGTTTGTGGAACTCCGCACCAAATTTTCTACACCTTAATATAAAGTCTTAATTTGGAAAGTAACACTAAATAATAATAATAATAATTTTTTTTTTTTTTTTTTTTTTTTGTAAATGAAATAATATTGCTTTATAATGGTAATTTTGCTGGATTTAATTAAATAAATAGCTACGGAGACAAATATTAAATTATGAATGAGAACTTAATTTTATGGATTAACGTGCCAAAAAAATCATACCTCCAATTTCTATTTTATTTTTTAATTTTAACTACATAAGTTAATTGAAAATATGAAATAGATCCTTCTATTGGTTTTTCGTCTAAAATTGTGTCATCTGTTGATGCCATGTCAGCATTTTTGTCTCATTATATTAAAATAATAAATTTTTAATAATTTAATTAAAAATTCAAATATTAAAAAAATAAAATAAAACGATGGCCAGTGGTGGAGCTACCACTCCCAATCCCTATGAGGTTGGAACTGACCACTCCATAGGGTTTGGAGTAAGGTTGCGAGCCACCTTATAGGTGTTGGGATGGCCTATGAACCAACCCATAAGGGGTGAAGTGGCTTGTGGCCACCCTAATCCCCCATAGGGTGGCATGCGAGCAACCCCGACCGTCTTATGGGGGTTTGAGGTTAGAGATATGCTAAAATCTAATAAAAAATTCATATTTTGTCCATAAAAGTCTATGTGACAAGATGCCATATCATCTTCTTTTTGTTGTTTTTTTTCTCCCACAAAAAAGATAATGTGGTATCTTGCCACATGAACTTTTATGGGCAAAATATGAAGTTTTTATTAGATTCTAGCATCTCTTTTGGTGGTCACCGCTTGCCCTACCCCGTAGGGTTTAAGGGTGGCAGCTCCACTTATAGCCACTTTTTCTTTTCTCTTTTAAGATTTATTTTTTAAATAAATTATTATTTAAATGTGATATGGAAAAAAATGTTGACATAACACTAGACGACACAATTTCGAACGGACAACCAACAAAATGATTTATTTCACATTTTCGAAGAATTTATGTAGTTAAACCTGAAGAAGAAGAAGAAAAAAAAAAACAAAAAGCAAAAATACATTTGAGGTGTGATTTGTTTTGACGTAGATAGGAGTTGTTAGGAAATAATTGTTTAAGAATCATAAAAAATAAGTGTGGGAATATTTATACAAATAAATAATTATTTATATTCGAGACCTTGATTTATTTCCAAAATAAGAAATTATTAATTGGACAAAAAAAAAAAAAAAAAGCTTTTGTGAGATTATATTTATACAAAAAAAACCTAAGAAAAAATAAATCTCACAAGGGATTATAGAAGTGTGACTAGAATATTATCATTTTTATTACTAATTAAATATAATAAGAGTGATTAAAAATTGGAATTAAATTCAAGTGATGCCTTGAAGATCATGTTCGAACGGCTATTGAGTGGCTTGCGAATGACAATTTATGCTCTTTACTTTTTTGCATATAGTTTTTGTTTTTTAGGATAAAGTTGTAACTTGCATTAATCAATCAAAAACTAGAGCAGATTGCTCCATCAAAATTACATCACGAATACATTCAGGAATTTATTCCTTCCAAATATAATCAATGACTTGTTGGATTGCCACCCTCGCCAGTCTATGAGCTGCTTTATTGATAGCTCGATTCACATGACAACACTTCCAACTGGTAAAAGATTGCAAGATCATCCGCATATCTGCCACAAGGTGCCCAAAGTGACTCCTATTTTGCTCAGACAAATTCACCGCATTCACAATTTGAACACTAACTAAAGTCCCGACTTAACCACTAAACCTAGACTTACAACCAACTTTGTCAGACACTCAATTAACCTAACACATACAATCCCAACTTGGATTTTTTTACCATCTTAATTTCTTGTGAGCAGTCCCTTCCCATATCGAGAAAATGCTATTACTGGCAAATCATAGCTTGCTACCACATTCTCATGTGGGTAGGCAATGAGATGTTCACATGATAAACCCTGACTCAGAACTTTTTGCACATGAATTTCCGTGTTGCCTTGGTATGGGGAAAAAAAGAATAAATTCTAGCAAGCTTTCATCCACCAAACAGAGATCAAAAGGCAAAATTATAGTGCTAAGCAATATGATGAGCTCGACTTTATTACACTAGCATGCTTATTGATACACATGAATCACCAACAATGTGCTTACTGTTTCAAATATAAAGGAATATACGCCTCAAATGATTTCCTCTAAGTCAAATGTTTCTGCTAAACATATATTGTTACCCACAACTTGAGCAATTGCTCACTGTTTTGTATACATCCCTTGCATTAATGATGAAAAATCATAATCTTTTCCTGATTGAGTTGGTGTGATTGAAGGTACTGGCGATACTGAGGGAGCCCCATTTGCTCTCATGCTTGTCACACCACTGATTGGAGCTACTGGCCCTACTGTATACATGCTGCAAAATAAATCATGAAGCTAATAAGATATGCACGGTATTCTTAAACTGGCATAACAATCATAGTTGATATTCTCGAGTGAAGTATAACAAGACAAAGCTATGACAAACCCAAGATATTAGATTCCACATTAATTTTCTAACATAAGAACAACCAGATTTTTATGTGTGCACACAAACTTCAGAAACCAAATCATTCTACATTAGGCAATCAGGTTTCATAAGGCAGATTGAGAGGTGCTCCTTCCCCAAAACTCACAAGACTTAGGATGGATCTGATGTGCTCTAGCCAACAGAACACTTTGCAGGAATTTCCAAAACTCCATTTCAGAAATCAGTTGTCAGAAACTAATAAGTTAATAGACATGTAGATATGCTCATATTATATGGAAGCATATACAGCTCATGACCTCGGGCTAATCAAACCAACAAAGTCAATTTCAGTTATGCATGATTATATGACTCCTAAATAACTACACCCTGTAAGGCCACAGAATTTATCTTAAACCCGTATACGTGTGTGTGGCCATGTTTTTGTATGTGTATGAAACTTAGCAATTTTTCAAATGAACATGTTGAACATATTAGTCATACCTCGTTGTTGGAAAGGGAACTGAATTTCCTGTCTGATGTATGTGTTGGTAGTTTCCCATCTGGTACAGGAAAAGTACAAGGTAAAAGATTGGACTTTTAATCTGAAAAGAATTGGGTGTAAGCTTTATATGAACTAAACCTGCATATATTTTTGTGGATCAGCTACAGGCATCATCATTCCAGGGACTTGATGGCCTATACTTCCCCAATTTTGATTGGGCATGAGAATACCATTGGACCAAGGTTGATACACAACGGCAGGAAATCTTTGGGATCCAACACTAGACTTTGCTGAAGCAGCCATGAGAAATGGCTGTTGTTGGCCTAGCATTGTCAGTTGTTGTTGATGGATAGAGAATGGCGACATCATAGTGGACTGCATAAAATCCAGATCTGACATGGTTAGAGGGACATAGACCTCCTTTAGGTATAGAAAAAACAAATAATAACAGAATATCATCAAAAAAATAATTTGGTCAACTTCCCCTTTTTTGTTTACATCAAGTACCATCATATAAATTTTAGATACCAAAATTTCACCTTTGAGCTACCCAGAATAGAATGTCAACTTGAAATTAACCCAGAATACAATGTCAGCAATATGGATCCTGTTAAGCTCTAATTGTACATCAATATCTACTGTGGTTTCTGAGTAATTTTTAAATTTTAACAAATACCTTCTCAAAGTGGTTCATAATATCATTCTTCACATCTTTCTGGGGTCTTTCTGAAATGGGATTTGTGATGGATGGTGAATCTTTAAATAGATCTTCACTGTTGTATTTGGACTCTGTCTTGCTTTCAGCTATCTTTGATGGATCATCTTTATTTGCTGTCAAGTTTGATTTGGCAGCTGGAAGTTGAGGAGGTCAAGTCAATGGTTACTATGGAGTCAAATTACCATTATTTATCAATTCTTACAAAGAAATTACTGGAGTGGAAACTCTAAGCTGGGAAAAATAACATAAAAGTGGAAAAAAAACTCCGATGATAACAAATTTTTTTTTACAAAAATCACAAGAAACATACACTGGAAACTGGCCCACATAGTATCATCAACGGAAGATGTCTCAGAGTCATTTTGTCCAGAATGGTCCATTGAGAGCAAATTGAAAAGATCGGTTGCATAATCCACTTTGGGTGGTGGGACAACAGGGGTAGCAGTAGCTGCCTGTTTTTCCAGGTCAGCCTTTGTGACTATTGGTTCTGATTTCTGCAATCTTTCTTGTGGTTTTGGATCAGAAATGACCTGCACATCAACATCAAAAACTTACTCACATCGATACTGAAGGACAGAAAACACCTTAGCAGCACAAAAGTTGAATGATAAAACATATATTGTACGGATGACACAACAAATAACAAGAAACGGAAATTTTAAATTTTAAAACTTCAAAAAAGCTGGTAAAATGATTATCTACTTATAAACTCTTTTTTTCTAAATTTGTTTCATGCACTCTCTTCATATATGAAATATGAAATGAAACATAGAAACCAGTTTGGGGGGGGGAAGGGAGTGGTTGTGAACAAACAGTTCTATTTGTACTAAGAAATGACTATATCCTTTAGGGGGCCTTATGGCTATTCTATTAAGAAAATGAATAACTATTAATAGGAATAGAAGAAGGTGAAATGAAATACCTATTCATATTCCTTGGATTGGTGATAACATATATGCTCTCACTGGAATTAAACCAAAATGACTAAAATACTCACTTTTTCTTCCAAAAAAAAACACTGAGGCTCCGTTTGTTTAAGAAGATGGAACTACGGCGGTCAGCGGAGGGTTTGGTGATCGGAGGCTAATTCCGGCAGTGGTCGGCGGCAGATTCTAAAAAAAAAAAGAAGTTTTTTTTTGAAAAATATAGTCTATTCCTCTACTTTTAAGAGAAATGACTATTCCTCAATTTAAGAAATAGCCATTCCCATGGGAATGGTTATTCCAAGGCTAAAAATCTTACCAAGCTATGAAATAGCTATTCCATTTCATGGGTTTAATCCTTGTATCAAAAGCATCCTTAATATTTTAGAATCGTTTTTCACAACAACAAAAAAAAGTTCCAATTCACAAATAAGGTTTCTGAATTCCCACAAGTTTCTTCTGCTCTGAGAGATCTTTAAACAGTTTATCATAAAATTTCCTCCTAGCACATAAATCATTTACTTTAATGAATCCGAGAGCTTCGATGTGTTCTGACATTTTGACACTCTTTTCGTTGTGTTTCCTTAATAGATCTCAAATTGTTTATGCTTCCCAGCTAGCCCAAACAATAGGCTTGACCAAATGGAATTTAATGTGCTCTGATAACATTAATACAATACTACTCATGTGAATTATTTAGAACATGGCAAAGAGTCTAGCACCAAAATAATAGTAATATTAGTATAACTATGAGTTACAAAGTAAAGCAAAATAAAACAACTTTCCTCTTGGCATATATGATTTCCTCTATCCAAATGGAGAAGGGCAAATAAACAAAACCTACCTGGTGGGATACTTCAACAGCAGCAGGAACACTACTTTTTGAAGTAGTTATCCTGTTATTTGTTCTAGGTGGATGAGCATTGTTCCTCTCCTCAGAAGAATGCTCAATATTTTTTCTATATCCATGCCAACTACTACTTCCAGGCCCTGGTTTATAAAATGAACCCTTCTCTTCATTCACCCTTGATGATGATTTTTCTTTTGCATCCCTAGGAACCCATCTTTTCTCTTGATACCTAGCAAATATCAGAGATCTTAAGCCAAAATTCATAGTATACAACAAACAATAGCAAAAGAATAGAACTGCACCAAGCAGAACGTTAACACTTGAGAGCAACGGCTTTTCAAGTCATACTTTGCGCGAATGAAATTATCATTTCCAATCCTGTTGTAATTGGGGGGTAACTCTGCTTCCCAATAGCTATTTGATTTCTCATTCCCCATAGCTGTTACCAATAAAAGACCAAAATGACTTTCAGCACCCTGTATCTTAACTTAGAAGGAACTGGAATTCAACTAAAAATAATGTCAAGCCAAAAAATAGGTGGTGCTTACTTTGGATAAATGCAACCTGCTCTGGAAGCCATGTGTCCAAAGTTGCAGATCTCACCTGCATCAAAATCATACAGAATTTGTATAAACATGTCATGAAAAAGAAGCAAGGCAAAGATTTAAATGTATTATGGTTAAAGACTTATTTTGAAAAGAGAAGTATCATGGTGTATATTTAGAGAAATATAATCACGGGTAGTAAAATAATATACCACCTTTGTTATATGTACTCCAAGAGATCTGTGGATCCCTGAACATTGCATGCATATGAAGATTCCAAGATTCACACTAGCCCATCTTGGAGCTCTGCATTAGCAAGCAAGATTTTATTACAAATTAGAACTACTCAAATCTAGTAACACATTCCAAGATTCCATCTCTCTCTCTCTCTCTCTGATAAGTTCTTAACTTTCCTCTAGTTTCCACTAAACAAACACTTGTCCATGTTACTTCGGTTTACCTACTTGCTTTTGCAGTCAGCACATTCTCTGTTTTCTGGTAATTTAAGAAGACCCTCCAATATCTGTCAATCAGAACACCAGATATGAGAAAGTTCATTCTAGATCACACAGGTAACCAAGAGCAAAAGAGTGGTCATAGAAAGAAATTGGTTCAAATACACAATTCAATATGTGGATAAGAAAACAAAATGACATGCAAGGGCATAATATAAGGAGCTGAACGAGGACCAAAGAGGATTGAAAATTTTCACTGCCATGTGCCAACCAAGAGAGAAATTAAAGACTAAATGCAACAAGTTCATGTTACAAACCACGGTCAAAGCAGTGCCTCGAAAAGGACTGCCCTCTATTTATGCTCAGTGTAGATCATCACATATTTTGTATATCTTGCATTTATGTTAATCAAAAGGGATAAGTTGTAAAACAAGTGTTACTACTTCCATTCATATCTGTAATGCAGTATGCAGGACGGTGGAAAATTGGAGCAGAGGTCAACCGTAATCATCCATCTTTGGCCATCCACTATACTTGATGAGAAATCTATAATTATTATGACAAGCTTTAGATATAACACTTGAAATCAGCAGACCACATGCAAACTTTAAAACTAGACTCACGGTGGACCTTGATAACCACAGGCTAACCTTAGTAACCACATCCACACGCATGGTGTCTTCCATGGCTGAAACAGCTGCAAGTGGGTTGTGAATTAACACAACATAACTTTTTCACTTTCATTTTGGTACTTGATATTTGCTTTTTACTCCTATGGTAACTTTTATATTTTTCCACTGGAGAGCACAGCAGTTGTTCTTTATTTTGGGTCTCATCAAAATTTATTTTCAACAAGAACTTAATGCTGGAAAAGACGTGCAAATAATCTACTTTCCCAGTCAGATCAGAGTTTTTACCGCATCCTATGCATTGGAACATGCTGGGAAACTTGAATTATGCATTGTGTTTATTCTTAAAACCCATCAAGTGCTTCTCTTCTGACATAACTCCCTCTCAAAGACACAAACATACATTGAGGAACAATTTTCCTACAAGACACCTATGTTATACCAAAAGAAAGTCAAAACATTTTGAACCGCAAAAATAGAGTGGGGGCAGAAGAGAATTAAAACTAAAAGGGAAAAAGTGTGTATGACCAGTTAAACTTGTGCTTGCAAGTGATTTAAAATGCACACCAACCTAACTACTTTGATAACAAAAATCCGAACAAATAGATGAGACCTGACATATCACTCAATCCTCTCTTTCTTCCAATTACTTCGCAAAAAAGAAAAGAAAAGAAACCTTCAAACCCTGAAGGAAAAATCTCAAATTGCTAATGAAGATTATGTTACAGTATTCCTTTTGACATGACCTTGGGATTATGCCTATTGGGCCTCGTCCAACCCTCTCCTTATTCAAATTACTAAACAAAAAATTTAAAAAAAAAAAAATTAAAAAAAAAAAAAAAAAAAAAAGGAAAAGAAAAAAGGAATCCCAACATATCATAGAACACATCATATTATCAAATGTCACAGAAAGCTATGCATTTGCTGTAGTACACAATAGCACAACTTGCATAGCGGACCTTGATTCCATCCACCCTGGTGTCACCAACACCTTTGATAGCAGTTAATGAACCAACTACTGATTTCTTTTATGTTCCTCGGGGTATATAAATTAATACAATAAAGACAAACAACAAGAATCGTTTTATATAACCATTTCTGTTTCGAAGTAAGATGGTCCATCGCATAATGTTATTTTCATCGATGCCCATGAATTATTGGAAAGTGGATTTGGAGAACCACCAATTGCAGAGGTAAGAACAAGTTGCAAGAAACCAAAACCTATAATTCCTGTTGCGGACGCAACTAAGATCCTGACCAAACCCAAAAAAAAAAGGGGGGACTTACAAAAAAAAAAAAAAAAAAAAATTATCATTAAATCATATACGTGCAAGATACAAATAAAATTAAAAGCCGATTACTTACAAGTTACAAAAAGAAAAAAAGAGAGATTGTGAGGCAGCAAGTCTTGACAGAACTATGCATTACAATCACCATATTATTGAGTTTGAGTCACAAGACTCACAACCATCAGCACAAAGAGCTTCAAATCATGCTTAGCTAAAACCCATACATATTCAACCAACTAAAAATAAACGAGTTTGAAGGCAAACCCATCAGCACAAAAGAGATTTAGCTTAGCATAATATCCATACTTCTTGAAGCAAAAACAAAATCAAAGTGAAAAGTAAATCAAGATAAACTCCAAAAAGATTCAAAAAAAAAATTCAAACTTTGCCACTACATGATTGAACCCAGAACCCAGAACACAGAACACAGAACCCAGAAAGCAGTAAGCTTACTTTTAATCTCTAAAGATACAAAAACAGAGACGGAGACAGAGAGAGAGAGACCTTTCTATGCTTGGCATTAAGCTCTTTAGAAACGTTAGCCTTCTGGTTCATGGTGAGAGTCTTTCTTCAAAAGGCTCCTTTTTCTTTTTGTGTCATAAGAATCAGAGAGAGCGCAGAGGGAAAGATTTAAGAAGACTTGAGAGAACTGGAAACTGCTGGTACCTTTCTTTGCTTGCTTGACTTTATACCTTCTCAGAATGTGTTATGTTCCGTCTGGAGAACAACGTCTTGTGGTCTGAACACGTGTGTGCGTGTATATATAGGATTCTCTTTTTGGTGGGCTGCTGAGCTGATATTGCTTTTTTAAAAAAATATATATAATCATATATTCTTTTAGTTAGGAAAATAAGAAAAAGCTCGGTAATGATTAAAGGGAAATTGCATCACCAGAACCAGAAGTCAAATGCTACAGCTTAGGGAACCCATGATTATATATATGCTGTCAGTATTTTGGTGTCCATTAACGTGCATTATTGGAACCTATTATTAGACCGAAATGTTTTGTGCACCACACAAGGGAAAAAGAAAAGAAAAAGAAGAGAATTGCATGACACCTCTCCTGGCATGAAGATGAGAGCTTTTGACAAGTGTTAACTATTCATCCAAAAAACTTTAAATTGTCAGTACTTGAGAGCGGGTTAAACTCTAAACTCTTATAATCGTAACATTTTACTATATTTTTGAATTTAACGTCCACAACAACTTATTTTATCGACACTGTCCAATAGTATTATTTTCTTTTTTGCAGGCTTCACTCAATTATTAGTATTCAATGACTTACATTTCAATCCAATCTATATGTCGCTCATTTTATGACTCAAACCTGTGACATGTTTTACTACACTTCAAATTTGATGTCTACGACGGCTCACTCTATAGTATCGATATTGACCTTATGGTAATCATTTTTTCTTATGATAACACTGCTCAATACATAATATTAAGTCATTTTAATGCAACTTGATGCCTACTCTGATATCCGTTGTTAAGGACCTATGCAAAAGCCCTAATATTATTAGATACTAATTTGGCTGGAATATGAAGAACTAATAAGAGTTCACAAAATGGGCAAGTCCCCTCTTTCACTCTGCAATCAACACCTTCAAATGCTGTAGAAAATGAATGAAATCATTCCATTTCTCTATGTAGCATCCACATCATGCTGAAACTTTTTTGTCAAATCACTTATTTCTAATTTGTCTTTTGGTTCTCAACCCGCATGCGAGTTGTCAAAAGAAGGATGGAAACGTGGATTTGCAATCATGTTCTATTGTTTGACAATAAGCTGGTTGGACTTTTACTCAGCTAGCAATATGATGTGATCTAACATGTCTCAGCTTTATACCCATAAATATCATAAGCCAGAATAAAGCTAAGAGAGTAGGTGGCAAGCTGGAAGAAGCTCAATTGACGCATTTACATCCCAATAGAAGGCCATTGAGTGTTACATGACTTGGGCATGAAGCATGTAAAAGTATATCATTGATGCTATGCCACTTCAACCAAACCATTAAACCAAAATCTCAATAGAAGTCTGCCCTTTTACATGATTATATGGAGTTGGCTTTTAGGTAGCAACACAGGTTGTATTTGAATTTTGTTGGAAGCTTTTAGCCCAAGGGGCATTTATCATTCACTATGAATGAAGGGGCAAGGTTTGAACCTCAAACCCCATCATTGGGTGGGATGGGGTTCATCTATGGAATATAATTATAAACCAATAAAATCAAAGTTTACTGAGGTTAGAATATAAAACAGCACAGCAGATGGTATCCGCCAAAAGTCTTTTTTTTTTTTTTTTTGTTATATTTTTCTTTATTTTTTTAATTAAATGAGATATGTGTCGCCTTCTGATTGGGTATGACATGACATCATTGTTATAATTTCACAGAATGATTTATTTGATAATGTTAAAATCTTAGAGAGTAAATTGGTAAAATTTAAACTGTATGCAGAGATTTGATAAAAAAAAAGTGATGTCATAGACCACCGAAACATTTTTCCCTTTTCTAGTTTTCTTTCAAACCAAACAGGTTTAGGGCATCTTTCTGAATGGAGATATGTAAATCTCAAGGTTATTATCGTCCATAGCCTTCTTTTTGAACCATAATGGCCCATTGCATTCATGAATGTATGCCACAAGAACATGTCCATTCAACCCAGAAAACCCTTGTGTTCTCTCTTATTGGTTGTCTGTCTGTCTTTAGGTTTTAACAGCAACTGTTAAACCTGCCAAAAAAAGGGAAATAAAAGGCAATATGATGAACTGAATGCTTCTATTTAAATAGGTAGACCAGACAATTTAGTACCAATATCTATCCTCTTAATTACTCTTCCTTCATGATTTTATTTTATTTTATTTTATTTATTTATTTATTTATTTTTTAAAATCATTTTAAAAATCTCCTTAAAAAAGGATCATAAAATAACTTTCATCATAATAAAAGTACTCAATCAGTGAAGAAAATAATCCATGGGACAAGAAAGTATACTGGATATATGTCTTTAGTTGGTTTACAAATATCAATCTTCCTAGCTGTTGCTTCCAATATCCAAAGCAAGCCCAAATGCCACAGAAAAACGGAGATGATATATCTAATCTTAGATAAAAAGACAGCCTTGTTTTAGTATAACAGACTTAAGCAGCAAAAATTATAAGTAGAGAATGTGGAGAACACATCTCGTCTTTCCAACCATGAACATAATATTTTACACATGAAAATCACCTCCAGATCCATATCATCATGCCTCCAGTGCTAAAGGAAGTAGAGCAATCTTCAATGCATTTCTTACTTGCTGTCTCCCCATTTTCTATCAAGCCTTTTCAAATCATTCAGTCTTCTTATTTAAAAACATCTTAGCTTCAACATCTCCACTGTAAGGTGCAACATGATAGGCATATTGCTGGAGAACACAAAAAACAACCATCTCCATACAGACCAAGACATTCTGTATAGCTACCTCAATGTGCTCCACATCTAACCAGAAATGGTGAGATCGAATGATACCCATTGCAGCTAGTACATCTAGCACCACTCCCTGTATTTTATCAAAGATAGCGACTTGTGAAGAAGTAACCACATTCATATATTGTTGCCATATTTATAGAAAGCTATTCAAAAATAACCAGAAAAGAAAAATTAGAGAAAAATAAAAGGAAAGATAAGTCAGAAAAAGAGCGAGCTGTATCAGAACAGAAAAGATTTTGATCATCCCCTATGTGCTGTGTAAGTGGCATTTATGGCAATGCAGAGAACCCGTGAATCAGAGAATTTTATTTTATTTTATTTTATTTTTTGTCTTGATAATTAATCAGAGAATAACTATTCAATGTTAAAACTATAATATAAAAAAAAAAAAAAAAAACAATGTCATGGGATTACCCTAAGGCAGAAGTTCTTAAACTCGCTTAAGTTTGCATCTCGACAAAAAAAATTCTAACTGATTAAATGCCTTCTTCATAAATGATTTTGCATCAAACAATCTGAAAAGATGTTAAAGATCCATTAAAAGTATATGGCTTTAAATCAGCTGCTGTAGTCAATACTGTCTTTAAAAATCTCTAGGCAGTGCTACTCAATTTAAGCCATCCATGTATGGCTTTGGTTCCTAGTCTGCAAGCAAAAAGCAGCAACCTAACAATAACTCTGCCTAAAATACAAGAAGATTTGAAAAAAAAAAAAAAAGAAGTGAAGAGCTTGAGTTCCCAAATCCAAAAGTTTCACTCCAAAATAAAAATGCGGCCAACTATGAATTAAAGCAATGCAAAATATGCTAATTGATACTTTAAAGTTCAAATGGCCTTAAGTTAGTCTTAATTATCAGAAATTTCTCAGTGGAGTTCATCTGAAGAAGATCCATGGTTTTGCCTTTTTTTTAAATCTAGAAGAGGCCCATCCCCAGTAAGTTTTCTTTTGAAGGTACAGAAAAGAGCTAGTGTCTTTATGTCTAACCTTTCAGGCTGTGTGAGAGGTGCTTTAATTTCCTGAGCATTGGGGCTTTGTTTATTGTTGTTTTTGGGGGTTCTTTCATATCCTTGGCACCCTTCATTTTTTTTTTTTTTTTTTTCAGTCAAAAAGTGAATGGGTCGAGATTATTTTACCTGCCAAAAGCAGAAGAAGACAATCCCCTTGATGCACATGAACTTTGCAAATGGCTTGTGTGGTTCCAGTTCCTTTGCAAACACATGGTAAAAAAGCACCAGAGAATACAAGGCCAGTGAAACTGAAATGTTGAGAATCATGGTGAATGTCCAGCTCAACCAACTGGGGTACATCCCAAGTATTTGTAGTGTTATCATCAAGATGGAGCAAACTGGACGGATGATGACAAACTGCCATGTCCAATATTTGAGGAGCTTCAGTGTACGGTGTTCCAGCCGCACAACGCGAGGCTGCAGTTGTGACCCCAGAGCACGTCAATTATTTCAGATAGACTTAACGAAAACAGATCAAAGATATTAGATGAATGATGCTTTTCATTCCCATCCCTAGCCAAGTTTTAGATAAGTTTGTAGTGAAGCAATATTAACATGTGACTTGAGAACATAATTTTCACTTCCCACGCCCATGATAAGAATTAAGATCCCATTGATCATTCTGTCAGATTGTATCTGTAAATATTATTCTCATACCAAATAAAAGTCAGAACATTGACTTTTGTACAAACTACTTAACACACCTGGAAAAGAGTCATTGGAAATGAATGGTGAATTTCTCTTCCTTTAATACCATCTGGCACAATGTTTTTGCTAATAGATATATTCAGGTAACTATACAGCAAAGCCAGGAACTTAGCAATTACCTGGAAGAAAACAACATAAGAAGTTACTGGTGAGATGATATGTCAAAAGAGGCACATTGCAATGCAAAGCACAACTGAGTTAAGGGAACTCACCAGAGCCTCATAACATTCTTTAATAGAGTCCAAAAACATGAAGAATGCTTTGCTTCCACGGATATCTAACAAACCCACAAATGAATCCATTGCATATATGGGAGCCATAAGGATAATAATTATTATGGCCTTCTGCTCCTTTGGTTTCTTCCAGTAAAAGAGATGCTGTGACAATAGCTGTACTGTGAAGTGCATTGTAAGCATCGTGCAAAATGCAGATCCTATGACAGTCAGTTGTCTACGGTCCATCATTCTTAAATGAGTCATATCCATTATTCAGCAATGAGATTTGAACCAAAATCAGAATCTGCAAAAGAAATCGATAAAGTAAAAACAAAATTTGGAGTTAAGTTCATCATCAAGCGAGGAACTAAACTTTCAGTCGAACACCAAGTGGTGCAGAATCAAAGAGACCTCACTGGGTCTATATTTATAAGGGAAATACAGGCTCCTCAAATCTCCATGTTGCATTGTGCAAGTATTAAAGCCCACACTTTTTTATTTTATTTATATTTTTGTTGAATTAGTTTCATCTTATTAAAAAGGCACCGAATTTACAAAATTATCCTAATTATGATATTGAATTACTTTTGTCAAAGACCTAACCACTGCTTTAGATCCTCCTTCAGAATAAATGTGCTCATGAAAACAATTATTGTTAATTAAACTGTGCATTATTTAGAAAAATATGCACGCCTGTGTGCTAATTTGCACTTCATCAATATACCAAACATTACAGCAGCATATTTCTGTACAAACCATAAATAATCATATAAACAGACAAAAATATGTTGGCAGCAGCAGATGTAACACCCAATGACATGGATGAACAATCCTCCCATTCCAAGAAGATGTGATACAATTCTAAATCTTAGTGTAAGTCTTTATAAGAAACTTATCAAAAAAAATGTTTTTATAAGAAGAGCTTTAGCAGCAGATAAAATTCTTGTATAGAATCATCGCTGCCTTCTTTGTATCACACAATTAAGAGAAAGTATGGCTATTCCGTCCGATCCTATCAACCCATTTGCATCATTCAAAATCAGTGGTTCAGTATTCATATGGTTCAGCTGCAATAGTCAAATGAGCAACCAAATATACCACTCTACAGGGGATCACCATGTAAGAGGAATGAGCACATTCAAGCAGCCAAAGTAACTCAACTGAAGTCCACTCAAACAAGCTTTGGTTACAACTCCAGCTTCATTTTCCAAAAGCGTGTGAGTAAAGAATCTGTAACAGGATTTCTCGCCCATTATTTACTCAAAGCACATTTGAAAGATTTTCAATAACCAATTTCCTTCCCCTCCCTCAATTAACTAATTGGCTACCAAAAAGGGTTGAAATCCCAGATCTTTGTCATGTTCCTTTTCGTGTTCATTCATTATACATCAACCAAAACTTTCTTATCCTCAATTTCATGCATCACATTGGGCAAATTGCACACCCTTTTCCCATCAGTTCAATTTAATGTAAGAGACAGGGTTTTAACAACTAATTCTTGCACACACCCACTAAATATTTTAGCCCCAGACTACGACTAATTCTAACTACACATCAAAACTATACTTGTCAAACTATAGTAACTAAAACTACATGTTCTTAAAGATTTTTGAACCATATGTTCAAATAATGCAATATACATAACTGCAATGTTGTGACCCAGATCATAAAGTATATTCACAACAGTATCATATCCGTAAATTTCTACTATTACTGACAATTCATCGCAGACACAACGAATATTTCAGTGATCGCCATAAGACTGTAAGCCACTATCTGAGTATTGCTTTGAAAGAAGCATTTTGGATTTTGGAGCTAAAACGCATAGCTATTTTGATTTCTATAACAATGAAAACACTTTCAGAATTCTTTAGTACTAATCTTCTTGTTACGACAGTTAATTAAATTTGGAGGCTCTCTACAATTAAAAATAAACAATATCAGAGTTGCGGACGAATATCAGACTTCACCGGATCATCCAATTAATCTTAACAATTATTTATTTTTTTAAAAAAAAAACACAAAACAAAAACAAACAATCAAACAAAGAGACAGAATAACTTTGAGATTTACTCACCGAAAACTTCGAGATTTTTTTTTTTAAAAAAAAAAAATCTTGGGAATGAGGTTGATTTGGATGAGCTCTGGAACGATCCTGCTTTCAGACGGTGGCTTGACTTCTCCAATCAAAATGAAGCACGTAACGGTACGCTAATGGGCCTCACGGAGTTTTCACTCTTTTTATCGTATGAACTGTGAACCAGTGAGGATAGGATTTGGGACTGAGAGGCCTTGTTTGGCAAAGGCCCAAAAAAAGAGTCCACTTAATTTTCAACCATCTAACATTCATACTTTTTATACGACATTAATCAATTTTTTTTATTATTCAAATAAAAAAATCATTACATAACAAATTTTTTTTTCACTTTTCCATACAAAAATTTCAAAGTTTTATATCATATCAATCACTTTCTATTACAATAAAAAAGTCCCAAGCTTTTGCCAAACAAGGTCCAAGAAAATACATTTTTATTCTATCGATTACCTCATGTCATTTTATTTTTTTTACTTGTTAGCACAAGGAGAGGAATAAAGGAGAAGGAAATTTAAATTAATGACCTTCACTATATGAAAGCGTGATTCTCAGTAAATTGAGCTATCCAACAAAGACCCTCACGCATCAATTCTTACTAGGGGTGTAAAGCTAGTCGGTTATAACCGGCCAACCGCTTTTAAAAGCGGTTAAAAATAACCAATAACCGGCTACCCTGAGACGGTTACCAGTTTTTGCATTTTCAAACACCCTCTTATAACTAATATATATATATATAATTGGTTCTTTAATTTATTTTGCCTTGTTTGATAAATTAATTAAGTTTTGTGCCTAATAATTTGTTTCTTCAATGTTCACAAAATCAAAAGGAAAAACCGTTCTTCCGTCGTATGATTCTTTTATGTTGTTGCCTTTAGTATCTACTTTGCTTGCAGTTATACAATATTTTTTTTTCTTATTTTTTGACCACGTAGAAAACAAACATTTGTAATCCAATGCTTTACAGATTACTTAGGAAAATCATCAACTCAAGCCACGATGTTCTAAGATACAAAGGGATAAGCTATAAAATCTTGTTCCTTATTCCAAATATTCTTTAGGTAGTTGCATCATATTCATTAAGAATGAATTTCCTGAAAGAATGAGTTAATAATAGTGAAAAATATATTCAAAATTTGAAAATGGGTAAAAAAAAAGCCCTAATTATTTTTTAAAAATGGCAAAAAGTCTAAAGTAAGCCCAAATAGTAGGCCTAATACCTAAAATAGGCCCAAAAGATCCAATTTTTTCAAGAGTTGGTTACCGGTGCGGATAACCGACTACTAAACAGTAACTGGCGGTGGTTTTAGTTTTCTAATTTGACCAACTGGCTACCCTAGTTGCGATTAGTGATTTTAGCCAGTAATCACTACCAGCAACCAAGTTTTCACCCCTAATTATAACCAACATGTAGTGAAATGGTGAACCTTGTAGGTAGAATTTGAATGTTGTATCTTCATTGATTATAGTTCGTTTAAAACAATTGAAAATGCTATTTTTTTAAAGAGCACTTCTAGACTTCTAGTGAGCTTTATAAATAAAAGTTAAATATAAAGAAAAAAAATTACTTTTCTAATTTGGAGAATCATTTTTTTTTAAAATCAAATATTAAATTCTCTATATCTTTTTTCTACTTTAATTACTTTTTTTTTTTTTTAATTTTTTCTTTGTTCTTGGTAGACGAGAGAGTGAAGAAAAATTAATATATAAGTTTAAAAAACTAATTAAGCATTCATATTGAATTCTTTTTACTTGGCTTTTTAAAAAAATTTATAAAAAATACTATTTAACAAACTCTTAAGTCATGTTAAATGAGAGCCCCTTTTATACGGATGAGCTGTCGTAAGAGCACTCGCGTTGGGTTTAACAAAATAGCTAAAAAACTATTTTGGTTAGCCTTCTAACAAAAAATGCTCAACATCCGGCTCAACAAAATGACTAAAAAATTGTTGAACCGTGATAGTGGTTAGCAAATTTGGTGAGCATTGTAGCACAACAAATCCTTAGTTATATTAATAAAAAAAAATATATTGTTGTCTCTCTTTTTTAGGAATATGAAAAGTAAATAAAAACTAAGATTTTAAATGAAAAAGTGAAAGTAAATAGTTAAAAAAATGCTAAACCTGATGTACGTGTTCTGAAAAATTGGGTACCTAAAATAATTTTTTTTTTTAAAGATATGTTTTTTAGCTAAATATACGTTGAGAATGCTATACCCCATATTTTACAGCATTCAATTAGAGATTGCCACCCCAGTTTAAAACACAAAATACAGTACTAGACATGAAAATTCCTCATTGTTTGTCTTGCCCATTGCCCATGACCTCACCGTTTGTCTTCCCCATTTAAACACCCTAAACGCCTTTCAACTAAAACCACCAGAGCCACCAGTCGCTGATTTACTCGGAATTTCTTCTTCTTATAGTTTTTCCTCCCACGTACAATATTGGGAGGAAAAACTACAATATTGTTGTACATTGGTCTCTCATTTGAATATGGTTTTTATTTACTTTGGTTTAATCATTTTATTTGATTTTTTAGATGACGTGTTGATTTTTTATTGGAGGCCGTAAAATAAAGAGTTTACATATCGATAAAAGGTTTTTCATGTTGAATATAACTATTGTGAGTCATGCTCTCCAAATATAAAGAGCATTGGATGATTTAAAATGAATATCTTGCGTTTCAAAAGGATGTTCTTCATCTTCAACCCTTGAAAATTTAACATGACGTTCATTCGGATTTGAAGTTTTGGCAGAAAATCCAACAGCGTATTACTTTCCAAAATGTTGGCTTCTTTCCTTTTGAAGAATGAATCAATATATAGTTTTAAACTTTGACATGATTCATGAACTTAAAATTTTCAAGTTAAATCACGAAATAAGTCAAATTAATTTTCAACTTAAAATTATCAAAGCTTATAAACATTAAACAACAAAATAAACAATCATACGAATATTAAAGTTTATTCAATTATTCAAATTAATAATGAAATTAAATTAATGTTTATTTTACAGCTATATTGACATATTAGGTAAAGTTTATGACCGAACTGCATCTTAATCCTAAATTCCTTACTTATACCATCTTAAAAGTCACCACCGATTGCGAGATGCATAGTAATACAAAACCAAATTTTCAATTAATTTTTTGAAGACTTAAAAAAATAAGAGAGTAAAATACCGTATTCTGAAAAGGCTAATCTCCATTAAGAAAAGAAGAAATATTTTCAAATCAATCCATTGATGACAATAATTTTTTTAAAATAAGTCAATCCATTCAATCAATATCAATTTTAACTAACAGCTAGTAACTAACAGCCATGAAGAACAATATAATATAATAGTAATTCATGTTTCAAACTTTCCAATTAAATATTTAAATTCTAATAACCTTAAATTTTCCACTTAGATTAGGAATCGAGCTTAGAAAACTAACATCAAAAGTGTAACTTGTGTTGAGTGATTTTTTTTTTTTTTTTTTTTTTTTTGAGAATAAGATCATGGTCACTTTATTGAATCAATCAGAAGGAGGAGTAAACCGCTCCTCCACAATAATATCATGAATACATTCCGGGTAACCATCTCTCCACGTTCTCCCCATATTTTCCTTTACAGCCATTCGGGCCATGACATGAGCAGCGTTATTAGCTGCACGTCCCACTGCTTGAGCTGACCATTGGGGAAAAGCTTCCAACAAAATCTTCATATCTGCAATCTGATGGCCTATCTTGCTCCAATTAGATTCGGCATGGGTAAGAGCATCCACAACTATCTTCGCATCGCCTTTGAGCACAATGTGACTCAACTCCAGTTCTCTCCCGAAGATTAACGCTTGGACTCCTGCCCATGCTTCTACAACCAGAGGGTCAGTGAACCCCGTCTTTATTATGCATCTCACAGCCACTACTTCCCCGTCTGAATTTCGGATTACCACCCCCATCCCAGCTATGCCGCGCTTCGGACATAAGGCCGCATCCCAATTCAATTTCCAAACACCCCGATCTGGAGCCTCCCACCTGGGAGTGGTTTCCACTCTGAGTTGACAAGGTTCGATAGCATTAATCTTAGTATACTCCAGATGGAAAGAAAGAACTTGTTGGACCAAAACAGTAGGGTGAGTGAAGGGTCCCCCATGCACAACCTCGTTCCGTCAGAACCATAAACGTTTAGCCAGTCCCACGAAAAAACATATTTCCTCCTCATTACAATTAATAAAAATTTCCTCCACTAGCTGACGAAATGTTGGACCGCTCCATGAGTATTTCTGGAATTTCTTCAGACTCCCACCGCATGCATCCCGTGCCGCAGGGCAGTCCCACAATGCATGAAGGCAGGTTTCATCTTCTATAAAACATAAAGGACATGAGGCATCAGGGAGGATCTTGCGTTGAAACAAACATCTCTTCGTCGGAAGGATCTCATGGCAGACTCTCCAAAGAAAATTCTTTTCTGCATTGGGTATTTTTAATTTCCATATCAGGCCCCATACCCCCTATCTGCCATGGGTTTCGAGCAGGAGCCATTATTCTGTGTTAAGAAATATAAAAACAAATTAAATTGTAGACATGATTTTGGGTCAATTAATAACACTTATCCGTCAATTTCAATAATCTAAAATAAAAAAACAACTTAACCTTAGGGTTCCTACCAAATTTGGACCACTTTATGAAAAAAAAAAAAAAAAAAAAAACACATTGCCACTCGTCACTCACTCCAACAAGGCAACAACTGCTGCCCATGTGCCCACAACTCCCAAACTCCCTAAAAAGCCAAACTAATCTAGTAAGTAGTAATATCTCTCTTTCACTTTCTCTCTCTCTTACTTTTCCACTTTCTCTCCTGCAGGTGTGGTGCCGCTCTTGCCTCTTTCTCTGTTTGTTTTTTTTTCTTCTTATTTTTCAGTTTCTCTATATGACTAACAGCAATTTTTTTAAAAAAAAATCTTTGGGGTACTGCAGCACCCCGTGCTCCGCCATTGGTGTGAGTTGTCCAACAACTCTTGAATTAGACGCGTTCAGATACTTGTCTTAGAAAGCTAAAAGTTAACCATAACTTTGATACTATTTGTTGAAAATATAATCGATTATGGAGTTTTACTAAGAACATATTAATATATATATATATATATATATATTGAACACCACTTTAGTTCAAAAGCTAATAAACTTAAGTCCACTTTTATATATATATATATATATATATATATATATATTGCTTTTTTAATATGAGACTCAATACTTACTAATGCACTTACAACACACATTACATAGAT
The DNA here is from genome assembly GCF_965113065.1 of Corylus avellana. NCBI lineage: Eukaryota > Viridiplantae > Streptophyta > Magnoliopsida > Fagales > Betulaceae > Corylus > Corylus avellana. Next base: position 43,320,720 of record NC_142490.1, on the reverse strand, counting down.
AAAGGCTAAAGATATCTCTTAGCCTAGTGGCTATAGAATGAAGATTGCACAAAAATAACGCTAACACTAACAAATAAGACAAATATCAAAATATATCATGTAACACTTCGTTCCAAGTAAGTGGGATGTATTATTTGCTTTGGGCTTCAACTTGCACGGTTTTGTTATTAAGTTTACCCCAAAAAACCTCGTATATATCATTTAAAGAAAGCATACTCTATATAAGTACATAATCTTTCTCACTCAAACAATGTGAGATGCCACAAATCATCTACACCTTTATTACATTCACCAATTACAAAGTGTTAGGCAGAAAATACTCCTAATGGGTCCCACTCCATTTCACACCTATTTACAATATGTCACCACTCACTCACTTAATAACACATATACATCTTACTTTGATTCTCTTAAATAGAAGGTGAGAGGACAAGAATGGTCTATCTCCTTCCTCCACACAAGGCCTCTATAGCAAAAACCAAGAGAGAGATACCCGTCTCTCCCTCTCTCACCTCTCTCACGTCTCTTTCTCTGTCGACCCTCACTCCCTCTCATTTCTCACATACCGCACTCAACACATACTAGTTCATAGATAATTAGAGGCAAATTTTCATTATATTTTTTATTCACGAATAAACGTACTAACTTAAGTATCAAACCCTTTGACCTTATTTTTATTTTGCAAAAACTTTATTACAGTACAAGAGGTTTTTTACGGCTCAACCATAAAAAAAAAAAAAAAAAATTAAAAAAAAAAACTGAATAGCAAAGTCTTGTACCAATTAAAAAACGCACGACACAAAAGAATATATTGAAAGTCTCCAACAACTTGATCTCTGTTATCACCATAACCTGGAAAACAACTTTGATTTATCCGTTAATTATGGACATGTGCGTCTATTGGTTGTGACTCAGCTTCGCTAGACGCCAGCTGTCATCAAGATGACATCAGCTGAGGCCCAGCCTGACTACTTTTGTTCATATACGTGATGGACAAAGTTCTCTCAGGCTTCATTTGTGGTCCCAAAAAGTATATATTCATCAAGATGACATTAGCTATGACATCAGCTGAGGCCCAACCTGACTCCTTTTGTTCATAATTGGCCCTGTTTGTCAATGGCCCAGGGCTGGCATTGTACCAGGGCCGGCCTCAATCTAAAAAATAAAAAATTTCACCTTAAAATTAATCATAATATTTTTATTTTTATACTAAATCAATCATTTTTTTTTATTATTTAAATAAAAAAATTATTACACAACAAATTTTTTACATTTTTTCATATAAAATATATTTTTTCACTTTTCTTTACAAAACTTTTTCACTAAAACCAATTAAACACATATTCCTAAAAAAGTATGCTACAGTGCCAGCGCCAGCTCTTTCGCAAACACTGCCAATGTTCATATATGTGATAGACAATTCTCTCAAGCTTCATTTGTGGTCCCAAAAAGTATATATATATATATATATATATATATATATATATGAGAAATGTTATGTGTTTTTTTGGTATTTTTTTAATTGTAATGTAGCTTTTAAAATTATTGTTCAATTTGAAATTATCATTATTGACTTTTAATCTTTTAGTAATTTTAAATGTCACATTACAGTTAAAAAAACACCATAAGAATACTTAGTATTTTCCAATATATATATATTTTGTACTTTTTAGTACTAATTAATGAAAAACATTTTTTTTTTTTTAAAAAAAAAAAAAAAATTATAATGAGCTTTTTATTCTCAAATCTAAAACCACTCCGGAGCTCAAATTTTTTATGTTGTGAATAAAACTTGATTTTTATAAGGTAATATAATTAAATTAAAATATAAAGAAATATTTGTAATTTTTCGTAAGTACACAACAAACACTGAAAAAGTAATTTTCTTCAAAAAATAATTTTTCATTGACTGACTTGTATTTGGGTCTTTTAAAAAATGCCAAGAAAAAGACACAGCTAATTGCGCGTGATAGCTAGAGATAAAAACAGAGAAAAAGATGTGCGACAGCGAGAGGGAGAAAAATGAGTCAAATAGACCCTTTTTCTTTTTTTCTAATTTCCATTAGTTTCGTCTTCAATTTTTTTTTTTTTTTTTAAATAAATCTTTTTGGGTAACAGAAGTTCATGAATTAACGTACACATCACGCCAAGATCGAGGTCAACATATAAAAGAATTTTGGTTACATTAATGTATGGCCAGACCAGCCACTCCTGCCCGCGAGTTATTGTCTTTGATTAATTTGACATTTAAGTTGATAAAATCTCTTAAAAGAATAAATTTTCACCTCAATATTTTAGATTTGATATAAAAACGAGTTTAAGACATTATAAACAAGTTTTGAGAAATTAGAAACTGATTTTAGACATTAAAAAATGGTTTTGAGGCGAGTTAGGGTCACGACCTGCGGGTTTTGTCGTGGGTCACGACAGCCACACAAGACCCACGCCGTGGGTCTGGTCTATGCGGGTTCAAGGGTGTGGGTCTAGCCAAACCTTGTTGTGGGTGGGTGGGTTGGGGTGGCTTTGATTAATTTGGTGTATTTGTGCTCTTTTTTTTTTTTTTTTTTTTTTTTTTACATTTTTCTTTGAGGGATGATGTGTCGATTGGTAAGTAGGTACAGTAAAAAAGGTGATTTGCATTTCGTCCGGACCATAGGGGCCCTGTACATTAATTTAGACGTTGAAGTTCATTGTCTAGCTGATTAGCAACTTGGCATGATGTTTTTGACTTAGTAGAGCACTTGGATTCATACTAGTCTATTTATTTTTTATTTTTCCATTTAATCTGTCCTCTAAGAAATTTAAATTTCTTTAATGTCTTATTCATAATTTTTTTTTTTTTTTAAAAAATGTTGCTTCAGTATCTTCTCTATTTTTGGCAGTCAATCATAGGATGATAAACTTCATTTTTATTTCTTTCAGTCTATCATATATAGTATTTATCTTCAATTATGGTCCATTGATTCGATGAAAATTTCTTAATAATGTTCAACGTAAAAATCCTAAGGAGCTATACCTACCGGCGACATACTCTAGAGTGTTTGTTGAGTTTGAATCTTGACTCTATTATTTACCCTTATTTCAATTAAATAATATTCTATAGATTTTACATATTAAAATGGAGTTTGAGTTCACACATGAGGGATAATGTTAAAGTTTTGATTAAATGATTAAATTACCTATTTGTATTAGCTTAAACTTTTAACATAAGTGATAATTTAATTAAAACTTTTAATTTTGTTTGTAGGGCTAAAAAGAAAAACAAAAGAGTTTATATATATATATATATATATATATATATACCAACTGGGCAATAAAGTTAGTTTCATATTGGTAGTTGATTTTACTAATAAGAAACAATATTTAGTTAAAGTAAAGAAATATTTAGAGAGTTTAATGTTTAGATTTTGAAAAGTGGCTAGCTAAATCAACAAAATTATATTTAACTCTATTTTTAGAGTTAAATGTATAGAAATTTTGACGAGCTCAATGTGAATTGAATACTCTAATATTGTTACTAGGTCCTACGTGTCTGCCATGATTCGGCCCCACCTATGTGAACACATGCAATTGGGTCAAGATAAACACAACGCCGGCATGTTTAATTTTTTTTTTAATATTAAAAAATTTAAAAAAAAAAAAAAATTTGTCTGGCATTATATTGGGGTTTTGTTTACTATTTGGTTGTTGAGAAAATATCAGCAACCATTTTTAAAAAAAAATTATTACATAAACAGATAAACTCTTGTCCTTTAGAAAAAAAAGGGACGTCAAAAAAAATTAAAAAATGATCGAGGCACAACTTAAACTCAACTTTGGCTCAACTTTTCTCTTAAGTTTAGAAAAAAAAAAAAAAAAAAAAAAACTGCCTGTGGAGGAGAGAGAGAGCCTTAAACTAGAGAGAGAGAGAGAAATTTTGGTCTAAAAGTTAAGTCAAAGTTGGGTTTAAGTTGTGTCTGTATTATACCTTAAAAACTTTTCGGCCCTACCGTACGCGACCTACGAAAAATGACATGAAAAAAAAGTTTCACTGTTCACTTCATTTAAAAAACAACGTGAATTAGTTTTTTTTTTTTTTTTTTAATTTCTAGTGGATTATTATACCCTCTATCCTATAAATAGGAGTCCATTGTAAGCAGGTAAATTTTTGGCACTGTTTGCCAAAGGATCGGACTAGATTGGACCCAAAGACCTAGAAGATTCATTTCAAAATCAATTATAACATTTTTAATTTTTATATTACATCAATCACTTTTTATTACCTTTCAAATAAAAAAATCACTACAAAATTTTTATTTTTATTTTTTTCATACAAAACATTTTTTCTATTTTTCTTACATCAACCAAATTTGCTACAGCTTCGTCCACTCTTTTTTTTCAAGTCCTTTTGCCAAACACACTAACTATTCTTCCTAATCACTTTCCACTCCCTTCAAGAATACTCCACCAACTAAAGCATCGGAGTGCTACTCGCTAATACTTCTGGCGAATCACCTTTGCCTATTACTTTTCTCTCTCTTGGTAGATTTTTTTAGCTAGACTACCAGTTTGCGGTCAACTATCGTAACATCACTTAAGTTGCTTCAAACAAGGAGCAGCCCTTCCAACAAGGCATATATTCATATGTCGCTACTATTGACCACTCATTAGCACGAACGTTCAAATGTCGCTGTTAATAGTTTATGGTTTTCCACCACGACCTGCAAAGGAAAAAAAAATTCCTGCTAAGTTATTAGCAGGAACTTATTAGCGTCAACCAAAAAGTTGACACTAATATCAATTTTTTACTCTTTTGCATCTAATATTAGCAGCGACACAAATTCCAACTAATGAAACCCTTATTAGTGGCGACTTTAATGTCGCCAGTAATCATCTGGACGCTAATGAGCCAAATGCTTGTTGTCCCTAATAGGTTTATTTAATTAATGTGTGTTATCCTATATATGCATATGGATGAAGGCTCCATTTGAGAAAAAGGAAAAATGATGGAATTAACTAATCAAAAATCATACTGAAGGCAATGCGATGACCTTCTCCATCACATTATCGTTTGGTAAAGGTTTGGCAAAGGTACAAAAATCCCACTTTTTTATTTTTATTTTTCTAACATTCTTACTTTTTATATCACATCAATCACTTTTTATTACTATTTCAATTAAAAAATTAGTACAAAACAAAATTATTTCAGTTTTCCATATCAAATATTCTTACTTTTTTCACTTTAAAAAAAAAAAAAAAAAAAAAAAAAAAATTCTTACTTTTTTTTACATTAATCAATTTTTGCTACAATATCAAACCAACACCACAATAAAATCGTTTATCAAACACGAACCCAAAATGTGCTTGCTTTTCAAAATTGTAAATTCTTGAAGCATAAAAATACTACTCCTTGAGACACATGAAAACACATATATTAATTTCTCAAAAACCGGCGCCGACTTTCATTGTCACTTGTCACTTGTCAAGAATTTTTGACGCTATGAAATTCTTTGATCAATTAAAATTAAAATTAGAATAAAAGTCAGATTTGTTTTTCTTCGATACTGTTTTAAAAGATAGAATAAGAAACATTGAATCCTCGTCAATTTCATACATGTAAATTTATTATTGAATTTGTGAAATTCAATAAATTTTCAATTATATTGTTTGTTCAATAATTTTCATGGATAACGGTACATGTAGACAGGTCTATTCAATGGACCCTTGCATTTGAAATTTGGGCATGGGTCTGCGGATTTGGATCATTATGCATGTGATACAACTAAGCTGGAAAAAAGGATTCCTATCATTTGTTTATATTCTTGTTATTTTTTTATTTAAATTTATTGTTGGGAAACTCACCCCATTTTTGTTTTTAGGATCGTTCACTCCTTCTTTGTAGGAGCGGAAAAGATCCTCTCCCTGTAACCATTTTCCCTATTCAATTAAAAAAAAAAAAAAAAAAAAGGACATGCATTGAAAGGATTTGGATCTCTCGATCGACCGTTCTCCAAACAGTCCCTACAAATTTCGTTGTCTTGAAATTTCACTTCAATATGTCCAACACTTTTTTCTAATTCAAATGAACGGCGCGCCCAGAACCAACGTCATGATAATCCATTGTGAAATGAGAAGGTGTGACGTGCGAGGTAGGGACTGGTCATGCCATTTATGGTGATTATTATTGTTAAAGGGGAATGCTAGGTATAATTAATCTATGGATCGACCTATTGAACCACGAGGAAAGCGAGTTTGGGGAGAGTGTGAATGTGTGATGCCCATGGCATGATTCACAATATATATATTGTGGCTCCAGGATTCCGATTGAGATGTGCTGCCCTATGTCCAACACTTTTTTCTAATTCAAATGAACGGCCCAGAACCAACGTCATGATAATCCATTGTGAAATGAGAAGGTGTGACGTGCAAGGTAGGGACTGGCCACACCATTTATGGTGATTATTACTGTTAAAGGGAAATGCTAGGTAATCTAGGGATCGACCTATTAAACTACAATATTTAGTTTCATATTGGTAGTTGGTTTTACTAATTAATAAGAAACAATATTTAATTAAAGTAAAGAAATATTCAGTCAGTTTGATGTTCAGATTTTGAAAAGTGGTTACCTAAATCAACAAAATTATATTTGACTCTATTTTTAGAGTTTAGTGGAGAGAAATTTTGAAGTGCTCAATGTGAATTGAATACTCTACTGTTACTAGGTCCTACGTGTCTGCAATGATTCGGCCTCACCTATGTGAACACATGCAATTTACAAAGCCGTATTTACGGTATTTTCAAACATTTGAATCTCTTAGAACAGTTCATGTGTGATATTATAAAAAGCATACGTTGCATGCTCATGTTCACTCACACCCATTTCATAATACAATAAACTAATTACTATTGATCCTTGGCTAGCTAGCTTATCTTTAATTTGGTATCATGGATTTATCATCAGTACAATCCTCAATCCAATCTCTAGTTAATGAGATGAAGGAAAAGATGTTCTCATCAAATTGTGATCCCTACTCCTTCATTTCTCCTTCTGCTTATGACACTGCATGGCTAGCCATGATTCCAGATCCACACCAACCTTCCCAACCCATGTTCAAGAATTGCTTGGATTGGGTGCTTCACAACCAGAAGGATGAAGGCTACTGGGGAGACTCTGATTCCCATGGCATGCCCACCAATGAGTGCCTTCCTACAACTCTTGCTTGCATTGTTGCACTCAAAAAGTGGAATGTCGGGACAGTATGTGTAGAAAAAGGTACATGCATGCTGTGAAATATATATATATATATATATATATATATATATATATATCATAATATTTTTTTTTTTTCTTAATAAAAAGGCATGCGATGAAAATTCAATGTAGCTATTTTAATTGGGTTGAGAGCGGCACAGAAGAAACATAGGCAGTGAGAATCGCACAAAAGAGAAAGTGCTATCCAAGATTTAGGATAACACTTTAGTTTACTTAGTTTAGGAAACAGTACGGAAGTCTATTGCGAGAGAACTTTTTGAAAGTTTTTCCAACATTTAAAAAAGTTTTTGCCAATTACTTTTTATTTTTTATTTTTTTAACTTGATAAACTAATTGGAATTTAACTTATTTTCAATTCAGGGTTGGCATTTATTGAGGCAAACACCGAGAAGCTACTTGAAGAAATGGACAACCACGTTCCCCGCTGGTTTGCCATCGTTTTCCCAGGGATGGTTGAACTTGCACGTACAGTTGGTGTGCGGCTTGTCTTCCTCCCTGGGTCAAACGGAGTCATCTCAGAACTATTCAACACGCGGCAACAAATTCTTGAAAAGTAGGATCCTTTGTTTGTCTTTTAATTTTGTTTTGATTGGTTTATGCATGATGTTTGATAAAAACAAGAAACGTAATTAATTTGCATGATTTCTTTCGTTGTAGGGAGAAAGATGCGGAGACGTACCAAAGTTTGCCATTGTTTTCATATCTTGAAGCACTGCCTGCAGCTTATGAGATTGATGAAAATGATATAATCAAGCATTTGAGCAGCGATGGGTCTTTGTTCCAATCCCCCTCCGCCACAGCATCTGCATTTATGGCCACTGGAAACAAACACTGCGTGGCTTATCTACTATCACTTGTTCAAAGATCATGTGATGGTGGAGGTTAGAAGGCTTCTTTACCTTTATGATTTTATTAATTAAATAATTAAATTTATTATTTTTTATAAGTTTAAGTTTTGAAGATAACTGGTCGCTTAGCGCGATACCATAACTAAAAGTTATGTACAAACTTTGTCTTGGTCACCCCATTTCAATTAAATATTCTACGGTGAATGTTAAAATATTAATTAAATGATTAAATTTACTATTTTTATAAACTTAACCTTTTAAAACAAGTAGTAATTTAATATTAACTGCTAATTTCTCCTTAATTTCAATCTATTTTTCTTTTTTGTGATAAAAGTTTAATTATTTTTATGGCAGTTCCAGCAACGTATCCCATGGATGAAGAGCTCATAAAGCTTTGCATGGTCAACCAAGTATTCAGGTTGGGTCTGGCTGAGCGTTTCATCGAAGAGACGGAAAAGGTTTTGGCACAAGTTTACAGGTAACAAAACCCCACCTTCATTTATATATCCTTTGCTTAAGAAATCGATCAATCAGTTTTCCCTCCAACCTAACATATATATATATAGTGCATGAAAGAAAGATATTTGTTTTTTTTTTTTGCTTTTTTGTTTTGTTTTTGTTTTTTTGTTTTTTGTTTTTTTTTTTCTATAACTTTATTGAATAACCATTCAGGAATTACATGAATCAAGAATCATGGGCAAAACCAAGCAATTTAGTTGCAGCACAGCAAGCTCTATTTAAAGACTCGTTAGCATTTCGGCTCCTGCGCATGCATGGGTATGCTTTACCGTCGGGTATGTTAACAAACCTAGCTTTCTTATTTTCTTTCAAATGTTGTCGTGTATATATATACATAATTCAACCAAATATGCATCTTTTGCTTGTGCAGATAGCTTTTGTTGGTTCTTACAACATGAAGATATTCGAGATCAAATAGAAAACAACCATGGATACTTCTCAAGTGCAATGTTTAATGTCTATAGAGCTACAGATCTCATGTTTTCAGGAGAATACGACCTTCAGGAGGCTAGATCATTTTCAAAGAAATTACTTGAGAAAACTGTTTCAGTGGGAACTAGAGACCAAACTCATTTTATATCATCAAACTTGCCAAGATTGGTAATTCATTCATTTTATTAACATAATATATTAGGTTAATTGTGAATGTTTTAAATAGCCTTGAAAGAAAGGGAATCTCACTTAAAAAAGAAGTCAAATTAGCATTTAAAATGTCCAACACATATCAACTATTTGCTTTAAAGCAATGCTTAGATATATATACTTGTACTTGTAGTGTAAACTCTAGTACGGTGCGAATCAAAGGATGCAGACCACGTGTGTGTGTGCGCGCGCGCGCTTGCAACTGTGCATGGTAGTGATTTGTAGGGCACTAATGGCACATTGATGGCACCCTTTACCAACAATAATAGTCCAAACACTTACTCTATAGGTCTAAAATTCAGGATTTGGTTGCATTTTGCAACGTAAACAAACACTCTATTATATCATGGACAAATATTTGTTGCAACCCTTTGCATATAAATGTATTATAATCTGGTGGACGATGTCGTGAGCACCTTAACCTTAAGAGCATTTCTATTTCCCGTTTTCTATCACTTTTCTAACAAAAACAACAAAATTGAAATGAAATCTTTAAAGTGACATTTCAATGAATTGCTATATGAATCATGCACTCGCCAATACTTTTAGTTTTAAAGATAAAAGAAGAAATACCATTACGTTCTTACTGCAAATTAATTAATATGCTCTTAGATTGAGCATGAGTTGAGTCTTCCATGGTTTGCTCGACTGGATCACCTGGAACATAGGATGTGGATTGAAGAAAAGGACTCCAATGTTCTCTGGATGGGAAAGGCTTCTCTCCATAGGTATATAAACAACTGTAATTTAATATTTACTGTCCTTTCCGCAGAGAGAGAGAGAAAGAGAGAGAGAGAGAGAGAGAGAGAGATCAAAGTATTTCTACACCCACTAACAGATCTTTTGAACTCAGGTTATCACTCCCTCATAATGGTGAAATTATACTTCTTGCCATGCAAAACTATGAATTTAGGCAGTCAGTATACAAGAATGAACTTGAGGAACTGAAAAGGTATACCTATACTTTCAAAATAGATTTATTAATATATATAAATTAATGCGCAAATTTCTTCACAATCGATGTCTTTCTTTTTCGAGACAGGTGGTCCAAGGATTGGGGTCTTAGTGATATGGGATTTGGTCGAGAGAAAACTACGTATTGCTACTTTGCTATTGCCTCCAGCACTTCCTTGCCTTACAATTCTCAAATACGAATGATGGTCGCAAAGAGTGCAATAGTTATTACAGTGGCTGATGACTTCTTTGACATGGAAGGTTCTCTAATTCAGTTGAAGGATCTCACTGATGCAGTTCAAAGGTAGGTAGCAATTTTATTTTATTTTTACCCAAAAATATCGAACAACATCATTTTGCCTCTAATTAATTACTATTTCTCTCATTGAATATATATATATAACAGATGGGATGGTAAGGGTTTGAGCGGCCATAGTAAGATTATCTTTGATGCCCTTGATAATCTTGTAAGTGAAATTGCAACACAATACCTCCAACAACAAGGACGTGACATAATAAACAATCTTCAAGATCTAGTAAGCCCACACCTACAAATTCGTCAATTCTATTAAGAGTTAAATACCTAATATTCCCATAGGGTTTCATTTTTTTTTTTTTTTTTTTTTTTTAGGGTTTGATTTTTATCACAAGAAGTACCTGTGGTTTTGATAAAGACCAAATTGGTCATTCTTTCCATTGATAATTAGTTGACTTAACGGAAGTCCACGTTATTGACACGTGGACTAATTAAAATTTGACACTTGGTATAAGTGGCCAAGTCATCAGTGACGACGTGGCCATCTAATTAAATTTTTATTTTTTAAAAAAAAATTAAAAAAAAATATTTTTTTTCAAACAAAAAAAAAATTTGGGGTGGCCTGGCCATCCCCATCTGGCCGGATAGGGGTGGCTTGGCCACCCCCATACGTGGTGGCTCAGCCACCCCGATTCGGCCAGACGGCCACCCCAATTTTTTTTTTTTTTTTGAAAAAAAATAGTTTTTTAATTAAAAATAAATAAAAAATTTAATTAGGTAGCTACATCATTACTGATGACGTGACCACTTATGCTAAATGTCGAATTTTAATTTGTTTACTTGTCAATGATGTGGACTTACGTTAAGTCAACTAACGGTCAATAGACGGAATGACCAATTTAGTCTTTATCAAAACCACAGGTACCTCCTGTGATAAAAATCAAATCCTAAAAGAGAAAAAGTAAAGAAATGAAACCCTAGGGGTATTAAGTATTTAACCCTTCTATTAAATATCATATCTATTAATAAACTGACAAATAATGTCTTTTTTGTTTTGTATGAATTGAAGTGGTATGAAACGTTTGCTTCGTGGTTTACGGAATCCATGGGGGGTAAAATTGGAAGCATACCTTCAATGAAGGAGTATCTTGAAACTGGCATGACGTCGATAGCCACACACACCCTTGTTCTTCCAGCTTCATGCTTCTTGAACCCGAGTTTACCAATCTCCAAACTAAGGCCACAACAGTATGAAAGCATTACAATACTACTCATGCTTATCGCTCGTCTGTTGAATGACGTACAAAGCTACCAGGTAATTAACTTTATATATATATATATATATATATATATTTCTTCTTAGTTGGTTTGGTTCCGGCAATCTTATAGTACTATATTCTAAGGGATCTAATGACAAGTGCAAAACGACAGAAGGAAAAAGATGAAGGGAAAGTAAACTCGGTTTTGCTCTACTTACAAGAAAACCCGGAGGCAGGCATTGAAGACTCAATCGCTTTTGTGAGAGAGATACTCGATAAAAAGAAGAAAGAGTTTCTCCAACATGTTCTTATGGATGGATATAGTGATTTGCCGAAGCCATGCAAGCATCTCCATCTATCTTGTTTGAAAGTATTTCAGATGTTCTTCAACTCTACCAATCGATACGATTCCAACACAGAAATGCTTCAAGACATAAATAAAGCATTCTACCTTCCTCTTGAAGTTGGAAACTCGAAGCCTCTGAAGCCTCTTCCGCATCTTCAAACTGGAACAAAGAAGGAACATCCGACAATCAACTCCTACTTCAACCGCCCCTCCAAGCAATATTACATCATGAGCAGAAGCTTTGCAACACGACCAATTTCTTGGTCTACTTCAACAGATTATGGACCTGGGAAAATGTTTATACCGCCAAAATTTAGGTTCTGTTTCACTTAAGTCGTTACTGATCCACCCAAAGTCTGGCTGAGATGATTTCTATTTTCATTAAAATTATATATGATAGTGAAGAAGAAAGAGATTGTTTTGTACTCTAGCAAATTAAGACAATAAAAATAATTTCAGGTCCAAATGTATATTATCCGCATGTAATTTCTCAAAATAAGACTCCATTAATATGTAGTTGATGTATCAAAATTCAGTGAATGCATAATATTACTTTTGCCAGATTTTAATTTCTATCTAAATATTAATGTATGAATATAATGTGTGTGTATTTTGTTATTTTACCTAACTTTTACAGTTATACTTTAAGAAAACTTCTCAGAACTACTTAAGATTTGGAGTAATTATCTTTTGTCCCATGAATTATAGCGTCTTGGCATTTTTTTCTCATGAACTATCAACTATGACACCTGACTACAAAAAGCCCCGTTCCATCAGTCAAAGGGGTTAAAATTGACGGTCAACGGTCATGTGCAAGTCATGTATGTGTCATTTTAATTTTTTTTTCCTTCCACTTTTGCCCTCATTTTAAATTGTTTTCATGTGTTGGATTAAGGTTTAGGAGGGTATAAAAGCGTCATTTTTCCGGTCTAACACGAGGGCAAAAGTGGAAAAAAAAAATTTAATGGTACATGACTTGTACATTTTAATCCCTTTAACTGATGGAATGAGGCTTTTTGTCATAAGATGGTAATTTGATGGAATCGGGTGTCATAGTTGATAGTTCTTAAGATAAGAGAAAAGTGTCAAAAACACTTTAGTTCGTGGGGCAAAAAGCAATTACCCTTAAGATTTTGTGACAAATGAATATTGTTTGGTTGTGATTATATCTATCCTGTGGGACAGCTGTAGAACAAGCAAAACTGCATGCACAACACTTAACGTACGACAAAATACAACCAAGCTTATTTAAAGACTGTTGGTGGTTGGTGTTACACAACCAACATCACTTGCAAAAAGTTGATAAAGAAATGTCGGCAGCACTTCGATTTGTAGGGTACGTACAATTCAATATAGTGGCCGAGTCAGAATTTTTGTTCAGCCTGATTGAGATTAAAAAAAAAATTCAAAAAAATTAATCAAAAATATAAATAATAAAATAAATAAACATTTCAAGAAATTTTAATTATTATTTAAAACATATAAATGTATTTTATACTTTATTTTAGCATGCCTAGCGTTAATTTACTCATTAGAACCATTGTTGTTTTCGATGATCTTCGGTAGCTATAATTATATATTTCATACAATTAAAATATGTAACGAAAAATATATCTTTCATCAAAAGTTAATTATTAAAAAGTAATCTAAATATAAAAATATACATAGATGATTTTATTAAAAAAAAAAAAAAAAGCTAGTTACTTTGATTTGTCGACTGACTGGATTTTAAGCAAATTTAAAGAAATAATTATTGTTTGACAAATTTTTAGGGTAAAAAAAAGCATTAAATTTGACAATAGTTTCACAATTTCAATTTCATATATACTAAAGGTCCGTTTGGGATTGCGTTTAAGGAGCCTAAAAGTGCTTTTAATACTCAAAAACTCTGTTTAAAGAAAAAAATATTCGTTTGGTAAAAAAATTAAAAACGCTTTTAAGGGTTCAAAAAGCCTAAAAATGACCAAAACGCACTTTTGGCAAAAGCATAAAAATGAAGCTTTTATTTGAAAACTCTTTTTGACTTAAAAGCTCTATTTCTCAAACGCAATCTCAAACAGACTCTAATTAAGTAACCAGGGTCGGACAATGTTTACATATATAATTATAACAAAAATATGTAAACTGGACTCATAGTGATTCGTTGAAAAAAAAAAGAAAAAAAAAAGAAGCAATCGGACAACTTTTTAAAACAGTGTGTTGATAGCTTGCGAGTATTCTATTTGGAATTGCATTTGAGGTGCTTAAAAGTGTGGTTAACACTAAAAAAGTTCGTTTGAAGGAAAAAGTACTCGTTTGGTAAAAAAATTAAAAGTGCTTTTAAGGGTCTAAAAAGTTTAAAAATAGTCAAAACGCATTTTTGACAAAAGCTTAAAAATGAAACTTTTGCCAAAAAATATTTTTTAACTTAAAAACTCTATTTCTCAAACGCAATTCTAAACATGTTCTTGGGTTAAGGTAAAAACAGTGCGTTGTTAACAACAAAAATGAAACGGTGCATTTAGTAGAAGTAGTAAAAGGATATCTCACATCAGCTTCTACTTCTCGTCTAACCTAAAGCCTGAAACCCCAAAATAAAAAATAAAAATAATAATAATAATAAATCAAGACATCGCCACCTCACGCTTGAGTCATTTGCTCTGATATCTGATAACTGATGTCTGATGAGTGGCTACTGGCAATTTTGCCCTTGATGAGTGGTGGTTGAGAGGGGGGTGGTCATTTGCCCCTCTCAACCCCTCTTCCCTCTGACTCAATAATATGTCTACGACACATATCTCAATAAGGGCTAGTAGACATAAATTTCTTGCCAACTGCAATTAATTATATATATATATATATATATATATATATATATATATACCTCCTTAGTGCTCGAGTTTCTTTGTTTGGCCCTATTCGCCAGGCCCCTTCATTATAGGGGTGTCAATCTAGTTTGATTTTTTAGTTTTTGGCCAAAATTAGGGATCAGAATTGGAGTATTCCGATTATTGGTTTTGGGCAACTAGAACCGGAACCTGGTACCCGTAAAGCCTGAAACCCTAAAATAAAAAAAAAAAAAAATAATAATAAATCAAGACATCGCCACCTCACGCTTGAGTCATTTGCTCTGATATCTGATAACTGATGATTGGCTAATGGCAATTTTCCCCTTGATGAGTGGTGGTTGAGAGGGGGTGGTCATTTGATCCCTCTCAACCCCTCTTCCCTCTGACTCAATAATATGTCTACGACAAAAAATAAAAATAAAAATAATATGTCTACGACACATATCTCAATAATGGCTAGTAGACATAAATTTCTTGCCAACTGCAATTATTATATATATATATATATATATATATATATATAATAATAATAAAAAAAAATATAGGTATATCCGTTTATATATGTACCTCCTTATTGTGCTCGACTTTCTTTGTTGGGCCCTGTACGCCAGGCTCCTTCATTTTAGGGGTGTCAATTTAGTTTGATTTTTTAGTTTTTGGCTAAACTTTGGGACTGGAATTGGGATACCCCAATTTTTGGTTTTGGGCAACCGGAGCCGAAACCAGGTACCGGTAAACCGGGGTCCCGGTTACCGGCTAGTTCCAGTTTGTACTCGGTCTGGTAACTGGTTTCTTAAGAAAATTGTTTTTTTTGGCTTATTTATGTATTGAGCCTAAAATAAGCCTTTTTTTTTAATTTTTTAATATAGTTGGCCCACTTTTGAAAAAAATCTATTAGTATTTTTGTCCAAATTAACTGGGCTTTGTTGTGATTGTTCCAAAAAAAAAAAACCTAAAAAAGCCCAAAAATCCTAAAAAATCAATATTTTTGCCTAGGCGTTAGAAATAAAAATTCAATTTTTTAAAATGCCCTAAAAATCATTTTAAATTAGTTACATAAAGAAAACATTAAAAAAATAAAAACGAGTATTTAAACAAACCAACACGCACAAGAAATACCCCCTTACTACAACAATTCAAAACCCAAAAAGAAAAAATAAAACAAGTATTTAAATAATCTACCAACCAAAAGAAATATCCATTACAATAAAAATAGTTCATAAATATAAATAGTTCCTAAAAAATTATAAAAATAGTTCATAAATATAAATATATAAATAGTTCCTAATTTTTTTTAATATATATAAAAGAGGTACCCCGGTTCCCAGTAAACCGATAATAACCGCGTACCGGAACCGGGGTACCCGGTTTTTTGTTTTTCCCAATCGGAATCGAAACCGAGGTTCCCAGTTCCCGATTTTTCGGTTTTCTGGTTTCGATTTCTCGATAATTTTTGATTCCCTTACTTCATTCCCTTGTCTTGCGTTGACAAGCATTGAGAATTTTCTTGTATTTAGGGCTTTCTGAGTTTTGACACCTATATATATAAGAGTTACCCTGGTTCCCGGTAACCCGATAATAATCGGGTATCGGAACTAGAGTTCTTGGTTTTTGTTTTTTTCCAATCGGAACCGAAACCGAAACTGGGTCCCCAATTTTTCGATTTCGGTTCCGGTTTTATGATAATTTTTGACACCTCTACTTCATTCCCTTGTCTTGCTTTGACAAGCAAAGAGAATTTTCTTGTATTTAGGGCTTTCTAAGCTTTTGGTTGACAACCCCCCCCCCCCCCCCCACCTTTTTTTTTTTTTTTGTCTATTGAGGCAACATGAATGGTCTTCTTTGTAACTGGTAGATAGGGGTGGGAGTCGGAAAATTCAGTTACGAAAATGGAGTTTTTGCATTTCACATCGCCATTGTCAATAAAGTCGAAATTGTCACTGACTTATTATGCCAACTTTTTGTTTCATTACCAAATGGCGGTTAGTAATGTCGATAAGCAAAGAAATGGAAAATTGGTTAGCAAAGTCAGTCAGTAAAGTTAGTTTGGTTAGAAAATGTTATTTCACCTACCGAACTGAGTTTGTTGAGAATAGAAAAAGTCTACCGCCTACTGGCCATCGATTAAGCGGTGTCAGTAGGTGTCGATCGGTTCTCAGTTGATAGGCGGTTAATTTGCCCACCCTTATTGGTAGCTTTTTTGTTGTCCCCCTCATTCCCTTGTCTTAGACTATCATGTGGACCGCCAATGTGGACAATCTCGTGACTGTCTATATTTTAGTAGTTGACGTGGTAAAAGTCACGTAGATTGTCGCATCAGCTTGTAAGGAACTTGTAGTAAAAATTAGGGAAAACTTCACAAAGCCTCCTTGAATTTATATGCATTTTGACATGACCCTCCCAAAATTAAAAAACTCTCAATTTCACCACTTGAGGCTATGAAAAATACCCAAATACCCGCAAATTTTTTTAAAAAAATTTGAGTCACAAGGTGAACCAACCATGGGTCACCTTGTGACCCATTGCCATGGGTCTAGTCGTGTGGGTCACTTGTTGACCCACGACGCTGTCACGACCACACCCAACAATAGGTCACCCATGACCCACGATAGGGTCATGACTAGGTTGTGGCTAGACCCAGTTGTGGGTCACTTTTTTTTCTTTCTTTTTTTTTTTTTTTTGTTTTTTGTTAAAAAAAAAACAAAATTTAATTTGAAATTAAGGGTAAATGTAAAATTTTATAAAAGTTTGAAGGGGTATAAAAAGTTATTTCATCGGATTTACCGCCTGTTTTAATGTCAAACCCTAACGGAGGGGGAATATTGCATCAAATTGAAAGTTCGATAAGTGAAATTGAGTTTTTATATTTTAAGAGAAGAAAAGTCATGTCAAAACGCGTAGAAATTCAGGCTTTGAAAAGTTTTCCCTAAAAACTAAATTGTTTAATAAGGAGTTTCTTAAATAACCCAAATTGATAGATGGCATGCGAATATACAAAACCACGGTTGGACATGGAGTTGAGTTCTAAACACATTTTCCCCATCAATTGTATATGAAGCCTTTTAGTTGGGAAAATGGATATTTGAAATGGTAAGGAGCCATTTAGGCAAAAAGGTGTAAAAATTGAAAAAAAAAAACAAAAAACAAAAACAAAAACAAAATTGTCCCCATCTTTTAAAAGAATGACTATTTTGTCCCACCATACTTTTCAAAATTGGGTAGACAAACCTGAGGTACAATTGAACTTGTGATCTTTTCTTGAAATGTTTTCGTCACAAAATTTGATCGAGAATCTCATAAATGCTTCAGGATAAGCACACCATAGTTACATCTTTAGGTTGCTTCTCGATTACTTTAACGAGCAAATTATGTCCCCAATTTGGCAAGTGTTATTTTATTATGAGTAAAATCTACTTAACTCCTTCAAACTACCATCTCAATGATAATTTGCCTTCCAAATTATCAATTGCAACAATTTACCTCCCAAACTACCAAAACAATGACAATGTACTCTCAATTTTAACAGAATGACAAAATTACCCTTACTAAAATAAAAACAGAAGTACTAAAATTTAATTTAATTTTTTCAAAATTTTAAGGGTATTTTTGTCTTATTGAGAATTCTATAGGGGTAATTTCGTCATTTTGCTGGCATTGAGGGGTACATCGTCATTGTTTTTGTAGTTTGGGGGTAAATTGTCGTAATTGATAGTTTGGAGGGTAGATTGTCATTAAGGTGGTAGTTTGAAGGGGTTAAGTGGACTTTACCCTTTATTTTATTTTATTTCCAATGCAAATTGGGAAAAAATATTACATGAGATCAAAATACCAAAAATAAAATGTGGGTCTCCAATAACAAATCCAAAACGAAAATAACAATGCAAAAAATACAACAAAATAGTAAGAAATAACTCAAAAATGACTTGATCCTCTCTGAAGAGCCGCTGAAAGCAATATCTAAAGCAAAGCCAACGAGCACAAAAATGTACACGAACCTCAAAAGGTCCCTTAACCTAGTAAGTGTTATTTAGATGTTCTAATGATCATGTTGATATTCATATTGTTGCATGCCAGGATTTGAAGAGTGACATTCCATACATTTTATAGTGAGAGAATTGGTATAATTCAAAGAAAAAGCTAGCCACATCTACGTTATTACTCTGAAAAGACTAGTTTAGTTGCAATTGAAGTTCCATAGAACGCTTGTAAAGGTCAATTTTAACTACTACGGTACTCATAATCCACCCACTCAATGTAAACAATTCATCTTCCTAACATGTGACTAACTTTCTAAGATGTCACGGTTTGTTCAATTGTAGGGAAGGATTAAAGCAAGAGTTGGCCTAATTGATCACATCATACTCATTAATAATATCTATTAGAACTGTTATCATGGCCATTACACTAACTACGTCAAAGCCTACTTTGTTTAGGTATCATGTAGATATTGCTGTGAAATCTATAAGAGGTTGACTCAAGTGGTAAGAGCATTGGTCTTTGTGGTAGTCCCATAAAGTCCAAGGTTCGAATCTTATTGGGTGCAAATAATTCCTTGGGCCAGCCTGCCGACCAAACCGGAATATTACCCTATTCGTGTGGAAGGGGCGCTTATACAGGTCTAAGATTTACCTAAGATGGGTAGTACACGAAATTGCCCAGATTTGGAGGGGTTCCCTGAAAAGAACTTTCTATCTTAGCATTTCCAAAACAGCTCGAGTTTTTAATCTTTGTCCATCACTTAATTCGCCCTATAACCCACTAAAATTTAACATGCATGCCTCGATACACAGCTTGAATCTCAAACTTCACATTTTTATAAAAAATTAAATGATATTTGATGTATCTTCCAAGACTAATCAAGTAAAATGCAAGTAGGTAAAGTGTTCAAGATCCATTAGGCTGTCTTTATTCCCAAATTGCAAGCATTAACACACCATATATGCAAAATAACTTCGTCCAATATCCTAGTTAAAGCACACCTGGGCTAAAATAGAATCATCCACTTGAGTCACAGATCATCCACAAGCATCATGGAAGAAGCAGTATCTTTCCAATATGATGGCTACTTTCCATGAGCTTGTGAGCCTCTGATGCTTCAGAAAATTGAAAAGACTTGTGCACCACTGGCTTCACCTTGCCTTGCACAATTGCAGGCCAAACAACCTTCTCAACTTGGTTAACAATCACTGCTTTGTTTTCCGGACTTCTGTATCGCAACCCCGCCGCTACATACACAACCACCACAAGTATAAAGCCATAAATGATATATACTAAAAGCAAAGGACAATAATTATCTGCAGAAAAAAAAAATATATATATATATATATATATACTAAGAAAGCAATGATTCCGGAACAAGTGAGTTCTCTATGGGAAGTTTATCTATACAAAACCACTTTACCATTAAAAATGGGAACTATCCATGTACCAATAGCAGATATGCAGGATGAAATACAAAACAGATGCAGGACATATAATCAAAGGACAAAGAAAGATGTTGAGGGAACAGCTTTGCATAATTGTGAATTTAAAAAGACTTAGAAATGGTTTTCCACACCCCTTCTTAGAAAATAATTTATGATAAAACATAGTTTCCCCATTAATGGCATAATTTTTTTGGTACCCAGCAACATTCATCTTCCAGCAACGGTTATAATATCATTCCTACCAAGAGGGACATCCTTTGAGAGATTTAATATAGCATCATTATTCAAAAAGTTTACCCAGTATCTTTTATTATACAGCTGGGTTTATATAGCTTCTGCATCCCAACGCAAAAAGCTATACGTCAAATGTTATGTTATAATTCACATATATTCATATATTTATATGCTTCTATCATGATCAGGAATGAATGATCCAGCAGGTGCATGTTATAAGACCAAAAAAAAAAATCCATCCAAGTCCAAAGCTATGGTACTTAAAACCCAGTATAAACTGTCATACATTGCACTGTGAGGCGCTTCGCAAGGAGAACTCGGAGATCTATGTTTGCCTCTGCACCACCCATAGTGCCAATAACAAAAAGCCTCCCATCAACATTTAAGCTCTCAATGTTTTTCTTTAAGTACGGTGCTCCAATATGATCCAGAATAACATCAACGCCTGCCATTGAACATTAGTGAGTTGTTTCTTCTCTTCAAATAATCATTGAACAAAGAATAATACAAGCATGCCAATCTATATAAACATTTGGTAAAAGTAAAGTTTTCATGGTAGAAAAAATACCTTTTCCACTCGTTTCTTTCTTCACCCGTTCAACAAAATCCTCTGTCTTGTAATTGATGCACACATCAGCTCCAAGTTTCTTGCAAAAAGCTAATTTTTCCTCACTCCCTGGCAACCAAGATTTCAAATATATGAATACATAGGAACTAAACCTATGATAAGAGGAAAAGTGATACTGGACCTGCTGTGGCAAACACTTTTGCTCCTTGGTATTTAGCAATCTGAATTGCAAATGTACCAATACCGCTGGAGCCTCCATGAACCTGAAATTTCGATACTCATCATTTATGCAATGAAACACCATGTCTGTAAAGATTCACAAAAAATTATCATTTTGGTCATGTATATAGGGAAAGAGAGCTGCAACAGATGCTCCCGGTGAGTCAAACCAATAAGATTTATGCATTGGGACATAAATTACACTAACAATCATAAACCAGGAAAGTGAAAAAAATAAAAAATAAAAATAGAAAGTTTCCTTAGAAATTACCAAAAATGTTTCCCCAGCAGATAGACGACTCATCATAAAAACAGTAGACCAAACAGTGCATGCCACCTCAGGGAGGCCAGCAGCATCCTTCAACGAAACACCTTGTGGGACAGGAAGAACCTGTCCAGCGGGAACAGCAACCTTTTCTGCATACCCCCCTCCACTAAGAAGAGCACAAACCTGTATGCCATGAACAATTAAATTCATGCCGTGTACTATTTAACTATGGTAAAATCATATTCTATCTACTAGTAACTAGTAACCCTCAAAAACCATACTAACAGCAGCTCATATCTCCTATAATTTTCAACGGAAGAAATAAGCACTGCAAAGTAGGGGAAAAAAAAGTTTTACAAGGCTTAGCTCAATAAATGGCTGACCGACCAAAAAGTTTGGGTTTTGGGATTGAACCCATTAGCTTATAATTACATCACGGAATCTCATAAACAAATCTATATTCGCCCATTTCGTTTCTCTTCTCAATCTCAAGCTAAATGCACAAAAAGCCTGAACCCTTGATGACTCGGTCATAATATTCTTCATCACAAGTATAGCAATGTAAAGAACATGATAAACCCCGAAAAATTCAAGGCAAATATATATGATATATAAGCAGAAACCAAAAAAACTTGTTTATGATTTCAGTCTCAAATTTTCATATGACCCACAAATTAATTTTTCTAAAAAGAAACACAAATTGAGGAAGAACCCACTAGGGCCACCACTGAAGTGAAACCATATCAAATAAACTCAAATTTTCAATCTTTCTAGACACCCAATACTCCATTTTTCCTTCTCATTTTCTCAGCAATCAAACAGAGTACCCAATACTTCACCAAACACAAAATGAGAAAAACAAAAGAACCCACTAGGGAACCACCCAAGTGAGACTAATTCAAATATATAACTCAAATTTTCAATCTTTCCAGACACCTAATATCCAATTTTTTTCGTTCTCATTTTCTCAGCAACCAAGAAGGGCATCAAAATCCTTCACCTGATCTCCAACCTTCCAGCGCGAAACTCTTTCTCCGACAGCCTCGACGGTCCCGGAACATTCGAGACCAAGGTACTCACTCGCACCCTTGGGGGGTGGGTACACGCCTTTCCTCTGAAACGTGTCGGCCCGGTTCAGCGCCGTGGCCGCTACCTTGATCAGAACCTCATCGTCTCTGAGTTCCGGATCTTCTACCTCTTTCACTTGCAGCACCTCCGGCCCACCGGGACTGGTTATCACTACGGCCTTCATCTTCGGCGTTGACACTGATAATAGAGACTTTCCTCTCAGGAATTGTGTTCAGTTTTATCTTATAAGGTGGCGGTTTAATAAAACAACTTTTAGCTTATACATAATTTTTTTCTTTTTCTCTTTTCGAAATTATTTATCTAAAAACAAAAATTAGTTACAAAAATCATCACATATTATTATATATATATATATATATATTATTTGGACATAAATTTCCTCCAAACTAATCCGGAGGAAATATCCGCAAACACATTTAAAATAGTGATAAGTGTCTATAAACATTTAAAATGTTAGTATTAATTAGTAAACTGTTATTAATGACCTTAAGAATTTAATGTTCGTTGAAGGATATTTCCTTCAGACTAGCTTGGAAGAAATTTCTGTCCTATATATTTCTCACATGTTAAGAGATACTTGACAATTTATTGAACTGACTTATAGCTAAATTTTGTTCCACGAACTAGAGACAAGGCATGCCCATTTTAAAATTTCCCTTTTTATATGTTGAAATTGGTGATTTATTTATAATATCAGTGGAAGACCAAGTAGACGAGAGTGGAGTTGGCGACGTTCAACCCTGAATCATTAAGAGTAAAAATACAGCTGCCTCTATGTGGACGTAGGCAAATTGCCGAACCACGTTAAATCTGTGTTTCGACTCTCTCTTAATCTCTCTTTTAGATTCTATATTGTTCATCAATTATTATACACGATAACAACATTATATATATATGAAATTGGGTTTAAAAATTAAGTTTGATCAATCAAAACTCAAATTCAAAATTAAAAGTCCAAACAATTGGTCACGGTTTGTTTGTTAAAGTTTTATTTTTTCAAAACAAAATTATTAAGAAATAATCCAAATTAATTTTTTTTTTTTTTCAAAAAAAAAAAAACAAAAACAAATTACAAGTGTACCAAGTTAATTTTGACAGCTCGAAACTTTTCATGTCAATATAAAACATCTTAAACTTTCGTACATAATTTAGATATTATAACTTAGACATGAGTTTTTGGTAGGGGTCAGATGTTGTCCTTCAAGAAAAGATATGCATTGCAGCACAAATGCACACATATATATAAATCCCAAAGAAGGTCTTAGACTCTTAAACCATAATCACTTAAGAGTAGAGACTAGAGAGTCTGATCATGGCATCATGGAAGAAGCAGTATCTTCCCAATATGATTGCTTGTTTCCATGAGCCGGTGAGCCTCTGCTGCTTCAGAAAATGGAAAAGACTTGTGCACCACTGGCTTCACCTTCCCTGCCACAATTGCAGGCCAAACAACCTTCTCAACTTGAGCAACAATTGCCGCTTTGTTTTCCGGAATTCTGTGTCGCAATCCAGCAGCTACATACACGACCACCATAAGCATAAGCCATTAATGATATATACTAAAAGCAAAGGACAAGAATTATCTGCAGGAAAAAACAAACAAAAACAAACAGCAGATACGCAATCGTCAAGATGAAATGCAAAACAGATGCAGGACATATAATCAAAGGATAAAGAAAGATGTTGAGGGAACAGCTTTGCATAATTGGGAATTCAAAAAGATTTAGAAATGGTTTTCCATACCCCTCCTTAGAAAATACTTTATCATAAAACATAGTTTCCCATTGATGGCATAATTTTCTTGGTACCCAGCAACAGTCATCTTCCAGCCAGTATCTTTTATTATACAGCTGGGTTTATATAGCTTCTGCATTCCAACGCAAAAAGCTATACCCCCTCCAAAAAAGAAAAGAAAAGCAACTTGGATGACAGAAAATGAATTCATCCAACTCCAAAGCTATGGTACTTAAAACCCAATATAAACTGTCATACATTGCACTGTGAGACGCCTTGCAAGGAGAACACGGAGGTCGATTTTTGCCTCTGAACCACCCAGAGTGCCAATAATAAAAAGCCTCCCATCAACATTTAAGCTCTCAATGTTTCGCATTAAGTAGGATGCTCCCATTGGATCCAGAATAACATCAACGCCTGCCATTGAGCATTAGTGGGTTGTTTCTTCTCTCCAAATAATCATTGCACAAAGAATAATACAGGCATATCAATCTCTATAAACATTTGGGAAAAGTGAAGTTTTCATAGTAGAAAAAAATACCTTTTCCACCCGTTTCTTTCTTCACTCGTTCAACAAAATCCTCTGTCTTGTAATTGATGCACACATCAGCTCCAAGTTTCTTGCAAAAAGCTAACTTTTCCTCACTCCCTGGCAATCAAGATTTCAAATATATGAATAGATAGGAACTAAACCTATGCATAAGAAGAAAAGTGATACTGGACCTGCTGTGACAAACACTCTTGCTCCTTGGTATTTAGCAATCTGAATTGCAAATGTACCAATACCGCTGGAGCCTCCATGAACCTGAAATTTTGATATTCATCACTTATGCAATGAAACACCATGTCCACAAAGATTCGTAAGAAATTATCATTTTGGTCACGTATGTATATTTGGAAAAAGAGCTGGGAACAGCCACTCAGATTCATGCTTTGGAAAATAAATTACACTAACAATCATAAACCAGGAAAGTGAAAAAAAATTAAAATAGAAAGTTTCCTTAGAAATTACCAAAAATGTTTCCCCAGCAGATAGACGACTCATCATAAAAACAGTAGACCAAACAGTGCATGCCACCTCAGGGAAGCTAGCAGCATCCTTCAACGAAACACCTTGTGGAACAGGAAGAACCTGTCCAGCGGGAACAGCAACCTTTTCTGCATAACCCCCTCCACTAAGAAGAGCACAAACCTGTATACCATGAACGATTAAATTCAAGCCTTGTACTATTCAACTATGGTAAAATCATATTCTATCTACTAGTAACCCTCAAAAACCATACTAACAGTAACAGCAGCTCATATCCCCTATAATCCTCAAGGACCTCAACGGAACAAAGAAGCACTACAAAGCAGGGGAAAAAAAAGGAATTGTACTATTAGGCTTAGCTCAATAAATGGCCGGCTGGCCGATCAAAAAGTTTGGGTTTTAGGATTGAACCCATTAACTAATGATTACACCACGGAATCTCATAAATAAATCCACATTCCGCATTTATTTTCTCTTCCCAATTTCAAGCTACATGCACATATTGACACAACCCACTACTTAAGTGAAACCAATTATTCAAATACTTAACTCAAATTTTCGTTCTTTCCAGGCACCCAATATTCCATTTTCCTTCTCATTTTCTCAGCACTCAAACAGAGCACCCAATACTTCACCAAACACAAAATGAGAAAAACAAAAGAACCCACTAGGCCACCACCCAAGTGAGACTTGTTATGAGTAGAAAAAAGTGAAGCTAGTTCAAATACTTGACCCAAATTTTCAATTTTTCCAGACACCTAATATCCAAATTTTTTCACTCTCGTTTTCTCGGCAACCAAGCAGAGCACTAAAATACTCACAAAAAAACAGAGCACTAAAATACTTTACCTGATCTCCAACCTTCCAGCGGGAAACTCTTCTTCCTACGACCTTGATGACCCCGGAACATTCGACACCAAGGTACTCACTCGCACCCTCGGGTGGTGGGTACGCGCCTTTCCTCTGCTCCGTGTCGGCCCGGTTCAGCGCCGTGGCCGCGACCTTGATCAGAACTTCATCGTCTCTTAGTTCCGGTTCTGCTACCTCTTGCACTCCCAGTACTTCCGGCCCACCGGGACTGCTTATCACTACGGCCTTCATCTTTGGCGTTGATACCGACTGTAGAGACTTTCCTCTCTGTAATTATTGAACTTTGTCTTTGTCCTCAACTAGTACATATTTATATTATAAAGGTTGCGGTTTTCCCAGTCAACTCCTCAAAGTCATTTTATATATAAAATATATATATAATTCATTATTGGGTTGGTAGATTTGAATGATTGAATGCTTTATTTCTGGTTTGTTCATCCACCAGCAGGAGTTACTAATTCAATTGAAAGCTTTTATTTCCTCCGAAAATTATCGGCTCCGTTCATCGCGGCGGCCTTGACCCTGATCAGAATGTCGTCTACTCGTTGCAGTTGGCGCGCTTCTGGGCCTCCACGAGCGCTTATCACTACGGCCTTCATTTTCGATCGGTGAGGGAGAGCGAAGAGACTGCTTGGTGGATCCTCTCGCGGAAACGACAAGTCGTCCGTTTGTCGATATGAAAACTCATTTGGCACTTTAATTATTTAATATGTTTTGTGTTAACAAATATATAAAATAAAATAAAGAGAAATTGTGAAAGGAAAAAGAGAGAAGAGAGAGAGAAAAAAAAAAGTGTGATTTGAATTGGTTGAGTAAGTTTACATATACTATTAGAATGTTTAATGGGATGATATATTTATTATGTTAATTTAATTCAATTGGATTATAATAAGAAGTGATTTTGATGTAATAATATAACATTGAAGACTTTTTTCTTTTTTTTTTTTTGGTAAAATGCACCCAAATATTTGTCGTATGATGATGTAGTTTTATTTATTTATTTACTTTCTTATGGTTTTAATTGATCTAATTGACTATTTATATTCACTTTCAAATTAATTAATGCTAATAAACATTCAAAAGATTTCTAAAGAAAAATGCTTTGAGTACTATAGTTTTTATTACAATTTGATACAAAATTAACATGGCAGTTTACATGACATTGACAAGTAAGAAGTAAGAACAACGCCCATCACTACCTCTTTGTCCCAAATTCAACAGTACAACCCTACACACATACTTCCATTTTGAAACCTCGTTACCTTCAACCTTCATCGTTGTACAACCCTTGAAACTGCCACCCCATGATCATGGCATCATTGGCTATCACAAAGTATGGGTGATAATGCGGCTATCTCAACAAATTGAGATGGTTGTGCAATCATTTCTCATTTCATTAAAGGTAATCATACGATCACTCTTTGCTCGCACTCTATGTCCATATGGAATTTAGTGTGTAAACAAGGAGGAATTGAGGCGGTTAGTACCATTTGAATTATTGATAAAAATAACGTGTTTCTTAAACATATGTTTTATATGCAAAATTGAAATAAATTTTATTAAAAAATGATGTGTATCTCATACACTATTAAAAAAAAAAAAAAAAACAAACAGAAAAATTTCTTTTCAGGAAAACTCTGTCCCTTAAAACGTAGGTGCATTATTCCCTAAAATATTAAAGGTTGATAACCCCCTTTTTTTTTTTTTTTGGGTCAGTAAAGATTGATAAGCTTGATATGATAATCTATTGGTTCGGGGTCCTTGGGGGCTGGGTCCATAAGCCTACCAAACGAAAGAAACGTGAATAGGCAAACACCACTTTTACGCACCCCGGGCTCCCTCAGCCCTATCCAAATCCTGCTACAGTCATGCGAGAAATGTGAATAGACAACCTTTTACTTTACCCAACTGTGCTCAATGAGCCCGTTTTAGCTCCTCCAGATACACACAATACTCATGCAAGTTTCACCAAATTTGCAGCCTCAGTTTGTGACAAAGACCTTCAATTTTGTGGCCCAAAGAAGAGGATCTGTAATTTCCTTTGCTGAATTGTTGAAGAAAGTGATGTTTTAGCTCTTAATATTATATTTTTATAACTATTTTTTGCTATTGTTGGTAGACATGGGTAGGAAGGAGCTGTTCTGGATTGGTGGGGCACTGGGTTTTCTACTATTGGTACCGGGAATTCTGGGTTGGGGAAAGGAAGGCCATTATGCAATTTGTAAGATAGCAGAGGTGAGCATATCCATTATTAACTCTTAAAGACTGTTAATTTTTTTTAATGTTGGTTGATTCTGGAATGTATAATGGTTTTGAGTACTTTAAGGATTGAGTCTACATATAAGTTTAGTTTTGGTATTTGTCAACATGTTGGATATAGATTATGAGTTAAAAACAATTTGATAGAAAAAGAAGGCATTTTGACAAGATGGGTTGGAAATGGGGCAGCAAATTATCAAACCCAGAGAATATTTTGGTTAATATTGATTCCACCATCTTATAGTTATATTTGCAGCAAGAAATAGTTTATTGGGAGTCATCATATGAGAAGAGAGTTGTGATTTGTGGACGTGCTGTTGTTTTTTGAGAGAATGGAATTTGATGAAGCACTTATGGGTTTTTTTCCAGGGACTTCTAACTGAGGATGCTCTAGCTGCAGTGAAGGAATTGCTTCCCGAGTCTGCTGGTGGTGATCTTGCGGCTGTCTGTTCTTGGCCTGATGAGATTCGACGTTACTTCCACTGGCGATGGAGTGGCCCTTTGCATTATATTGACACTCCGGATTTTATGTGTAACTACAAATACTGCAGTAAGTTTGGCTTTAGGCTTACTTTTCACTGTTTAAAGATGCAATTCATTTCTCTTCACTAGCCCGTGTTAATGTCATGAGTAGCCTGTGCTTCCTTATTTTGTTTGCTTCATAGCATATGTACTCTAATAATTACAATTGATGATTCAGTTTGTAGCTTCCTTATCTCATTTGGCGCATAGTATTTATACTCTAAACAAATACAATTGATGATTCATTTTGTAGGGCACTTTTTTACAGTTGTGGTATTAGTAATAAGGTTCACTTAGGTCTTCAGGATGTGGCCCTAGATAGAGCTGAGTGATGTAAAAATATCCATGTAGCCAACCTCAATTAGTAAGGATTAAGACTTAGTTGAGTTGAGTTGAGTTCACTTAGGTGGTCAGCAGGCTACTATCTTCATGTTTAATATTGTTGTTGATGTTTACGGAAGACAGTTTCCATGATTATATGATCAACATGGAAAAGAGGATTCTTATGAAATCTACAGATCTTTCTGCAATTTGAAGGATGCGATCATTCCGGTATCAGCTTCCGATGCTCTTAGGCTTTGTATTTTACTGCAGAAAAGTAAATCATTAGCAGGATTTTGTTGATGCTGTTAAATCAGTTGGTTACAAATATGATGGTTATTGAAATATACCAAGCATTGCATGTTAAGATATGAATGAGGTGTATTTTGCGATCTGCAAGCCTAAGCATAGAAAATGACGTACTGGAGAAAAATGCAGTATAATTTTTGTCTTTGTGGCCAAATCCAAATCTACTGTCTGACAAAACATAATCTAAAAACTACTTTAGCATCATTCTCAAGTGGAAATGCTCCTTACTTCTTTTATAGGAGACTGTCATGACCCTGCTGGACATAAAGATATGTGTGTAACTGGAGCAATTTACAACTATACAATGCAACTAACATCGGCTTATCAAGAGACCAACTTAAAATTACAATGTAAGTTCCTTAAATCACTAGGCCCAATGGTTGCGCATGAAATAATATGATAAATTCTATAACTTCAATTCTATTTTGTCAATCACAGACAACTTAACGGAGGCACTTATGTTCTTATCACATTTCATTGGAGATGTCCATCAGGTTTGTTCTTCCTACTGGTAGCTCAAAACTTCAAGACAATTTGAAGATGCAAAGGATGCAGTGGAAAAATAATTGTAATTTTAATGAACAATAGAATAGTATATCTCAAATTTTTTTTTTTTTTTGTCAAACAAAATTTACTTTTGTTAACAAAGTTCTCTTCTAGAAATATTTCGATGGCACGCTGGAAATTTAAATTTGGTGGTCACTTTCAGGAGACACTGAAATTTTACATCCAAAGTGAAAATCTTATTAGAAGAATGGTGTAGATATTTTAATAAAGACCACTCTGATAGTCTGTTGCACAGGTTTATGAGATCTTTATATGATTTGGAAGAAGTAATTGTCCTCGTGAAGAGGATAGACATATTTGTAACTAAAGTCACAGTTTTGAGCCCTACATTACTAAATTTGTTGTAGGTCATTAAAATTGTTCAGTAAATCTTGTTCTCAATATTTTGCTTGTATTCCTATACTCCATCAAATACAATGTGTATAGTATCAGTGTGATGGTCTTTTTAGTATGCATATGTATAAGAAACATGGCCGCAGAATATGACATCACAACTAATTGCGCTCAACTACAGTAGTGATCAGTTAACTGCCAGTTTCTTTTTTCCAGTTTTTTCTCCCCTTGGTGTGTCCCTAATGCTAAATTTTCTATATATGTTTTGTAGTAAGGAAATTAATGTTTTCATTCTAACTTCCTGTTTTTGATTGAAGCCCCTCCATGTTGGTTTCACTGGAGATGCAGGTGGGAACACAATAATAGTCCGATGGTACCGTCGGAAATCAAATCTCCACCATGTAAGTCTTGATAGTCGTCCAAGTGTGTACTCCTCTCTCTCTCTCTCTCTGCTACTACTTGATACGCACAAGTTAGAATTTCATGCTTAAATTAAAGAAGCGGTTTGCTTATGACAGATTGCAACCGAATAAATGTCGACGCTAAAATGATTTGGATTAGGCACTGTAGATGGAAAAATTAAAAAGGGGTATTGTGACATGTTCTAGACTAGATTAAGTAAGTGTTCACTTTTTAACCTCACTTTTAATATTATCAAGGATCTAAGGGTCTTAATTTTTTTGGCTGATTGGAAGCACCATATTGATGTAATTGACTATGTATGTCTGCTTCTGGCGTAACAGCCACCTCTTCTAAGAACTTAAGAGAGAACAAAGAGAAGAGGTGTTTGGTGGGTGAGGGGGCTAGCCCTCCATTGTGTAGCCCACTCCTTGGGTTTCATCCCACTTGACAACACCTATCACACGTGGCTTTGTATCTCCACAACTCAGTTCTGATCTTGATTTTTTATTTTCTTATCTTTATTTATAATCTAAGATCATGAAGAAAAAATTTGTGCGCATTGAGAGTAAAAAATGTATAAGAATGTGGCTTTAGATGATTAGTTTTATAACGCACATGACTCTAACTTGCCAGTTCTCAGTTATATCTTACAAAAAATCTAATATTTTGCTTTTGTCCATAACCACAATAAGGTTTTGTGTCACTTTTTAAAAGTTAGGGAGGCAATTTATAATTAGGGTATAACACAAGAAGGTAAAGTGTAATTTCCCCTTCAATAAATTGGTTTTGTTCCAGGTATGGGATGACATGATTATTGATTCTGCACTGAAGACATTCTATGGTTCAGATCTTGAAATCATGATAAAAGCCATTCAGAGGAACATTACGGTATGCTTTTATTTGGGCATACAATCAGCATATAAAGACTCTTGCTTATTACGCTCATATTGAGACTTGAATTCATTTCTTTGTCATTCGTCTTTGTCTGTTTTGTAGCTGTGTTTGCTAGTGCCATCAGTGTGCACTGTACATAATACTTACACTGTTTTTTCTTTTGATTTTACTTCTTGTCTATAGGATGGTTGGTCAAATGATATAGCATCATGGGAAAACTGCGCAAATAATGACACAGTTTGTCCAAATCCGTGAGAACATGCCCATACTCCTTTCTTGTCCTTGGACGCTTTGTATCCACATCTTTGTGTCTGTGATCATGGCTATGAGATCTTGAATTCCTGACAGGCTTCATATGCATATTCACAAATAATATACCAAATCAACATAAATACAATGATTAGAAAATGGTTTTATTTTTTATTCTTCCACTTGTTATATCCTCGTACCTGTGCCAAATAATTTATTCATTCACCATTTGGTTGGGTAACTTGTAAGAGGGTAAATATGAATAAGACTCAATGGTGAGAGTAGGGGAAGAGAATAAAGCTATGTTGGGTTATAGAAACTGAAGGATGGAGTAGAAGGGGGCGGAGGGAGGGAAACACTACCAGTAAAAGGATAACATGAGTAATTCGACAAGCGAAGAATTGGATTAAATAAACGATGTTTGGTTATCAAAGTTAAGGGATGGTGTGGTGTACTCAGTTGAAAATCTTCCAATCATAATACAAAACCATTCAAATTAGCATGGAAGATTTGTTTAAAATTGAAATGAGAGCATTTATTGATCACATTGACATGCATGTCAAGTTTTTTCATCTTATGTAGGAGAAAAGAAATTTCCACTATTTATGTGTTATCAGTAGGGAATTACTCTGATTGGGTTGCTTCTAACTTTTCAGCTATGCTTCTGAGAGCATTAGTCTGGCGTGCAAGTTTGCATACAGGAATGCAACACCAGGGAGCACTCTGGGAGGTATTTACTCTTTTCTATTGAGATATTGGTATTTTACAGTCCATCTTTTTGGTTTTTTTATTAATCTAAATAAATCAAGGCTGGACTTTTTAAGGGATGCAAGTTTGTGCTGTATAATATCTTGCCTGGGTATGACTTGAACCCACTCTGAAAAACTCATTGCCAATATTATGGCCCCCAAAAAAGTCTGTGAGACTCCAATTTTCTTTTAAAAAAAATTATGCATGTCTTCAAGAATAAGAAATGGAATCTTAACTTTATAGGTATATTGATATCCAGATCAACTCGATAGAAATACTTGGTTAAAATAAAAGATGTGCTGTCCCTGCTTATAGCCTAGAGTATTAAGTGCAGGTTACCTCTTGTAAAACATTGCACTTTACCCATCAGGGTGCAGCCTAGTGGTCAGGGTGCGGGCTTGGAATGAGCCGTAGATTCTGATATCTTGGGTTCTAGGAGTTTCTCTGAATTACTTGATACATGATTCTGGCGAGTGAGGTTGTGTATTTGGGGTTTACTCTTCAGGGATAGGTCTGAAGGGCCTTGCCTTGGTGAGGTTCCACATCTAAAAAAAAAAAAAAAAAGGCACTAAAGGCAATTACATCCAATGTGATTGTAAAAAGCTATATAACTACATTATGATGTCACTGAACTTTCTTCACATGAAACTTTTTTCTTCTGCTCTTCCATCAAATACTTTATCTAAAAGATTGGAACCACCTGATTGGGTGGTCAACCCATTTCTTAGGTTTCTTGCACCATAGTTTAGTAGTTTCTCCTGCACATGGCCAACTCAGTCCAGCATATGATGCGACCTACCAAAATTGATGCTTAGACATGCAAATGTTGCATGACAATAATTGTGATGAATGTCACAGGATCATGCTACATAACACATCATTGCTTCCCCTATTCAATCACCTATCTTCAGTTCATAATTGCGTAACAGCTTACGTATCCTCTCATAATTCCTTCTTTGTTTTGTTATAGATGATTATTTTCTTTCGCGGCTGCCGATCGTGGAGAAGAGGCTAGCCCAAGGTGGGGTCAGACTAGCTGCCACGCTTAACCGCATTTTCACTTCTCGAAAGGAAATTGCCCAAGCAAGATAAAGTCAGATAGAGATGCATCTTCACTTTGAATAGGACGGGGACCACTCAACCACAGAAAATAGCTTGAAGTTCCCTATACGCCAGGCCTCATCAACCAAATAAATTACCCTTCCACCTTCTCTCAACGCTTTTTTAAGACAAGGCTCCAAAAATTATACTTTATGTTACTTGCTGACTTCATGCCTAATATTGGGCTGATGCCTTCTATATACCAGAATATCCCCACTTCGCTAGTTTGCTTGTAGTAAAGGTCAACCATTGGGATAACCACAATACATAGAAATAAAAACTTGTACTCAATAATGACCTCCGATAAGTTGTGTATATATATATTCAAGACCTTCAGCTGGGGTTTAATTCATCTGTTATGTGTTGCATATTGGAGGAAAAAAAGAAGTTAAAAGTGGTGAAATAATTTGAGAATGGGCAAGTTTGAGATTTTGGGGAGATGGTCTCCATTTTGGCCTGTTTTCTTGCTGGGTTTTGCTTTGCTAATAGGGCGTGGAGCGCAGGGCTGGAGCAAAGAGGGTCATATCATGACATGTCGGATTGCGCAGGTAATCTTGATACCCCATTTCTCTGGGAAGTGGGGTTGTCATTGTTTTATGCAGCTTTGCTCCTCCTCATAAACAAGTGTTTTTTTGTTAATGTGTTTGATCTTTTCTCTTTTGGGCTCCCAATTTACCATATGAATGGTGAGTAAGAAGGTTTTCACTGTTGAGCTTTGTGGGGTTTAAGGAAGCTTCAACTGGGTGTTTAAGAATGTTTTTGCCTTTTTGGTTTTGGAAGGGTCAATACTCGGTAGAAAAATTGAACCACGACCCAACATTTCCCCATAATTTGTCATGGTTTGTCACTTGTTGATTACAGCTTTCCGTGAAGTTTCGTGTTTCGGTTAGCTTACTCAACTTTGAAGCGACAGCTTGCGTGTTTTCTTCTTTGGGTCCTTTTGGGTCAGAGTTGAAATTTTTTTTCTTTGATTTCACACCTCTTTCGACTGTGATATGAAATTGAATAATCAAACTTGGACCTTGGTTTGGTGAATTCAACTTGGCCTTTTCCGTAATAGGACTCCTTGTTACTGTGAGGCAGGTGATTCATATTTATATGCTAGGTTTGAGTCGTGTGGAGACATGATTTTAAAGATTATATAGATTAACTATAATTCGAATCATTTAATTAAATGAATTAAACCTATCAATCATAATTTGCTAATTTTCGTATGTTGGGTTTGGGTTTGGGTCGTATTAAAGTATTCGTATAAGACTATATTGGTCAATTATAACCTGACCTCTTTAATTAAACAAGTTGGACCCATTAATCATAACTCGTTAATTATATTAGTTTGAGAGGGGGCGACAGATGAGATGAGAACATGTGAATGTGGGTGGGGGAGGATGTTGACAATAGAAACTCCAAACATATGCCATTTGTTTTAGCACACGTGCAAGACATAAAAAACAAGTAGATTCAATTAAATGTGTCGTCTAATTTCCTATTGCCCAAACAAATTATCAATCTATATTTGTGGGTTCATAGTCCTTAAAAGGAAGAAGAAAAAAAAAAAAAGGTAAAATTTATTCCCTGACTAATTTACTCAATGAGTTTCTAATTTTAAACTATTTTTTTGAATTTTTCATTTACTCATTCCGTCTAAAATTGTCTAAAACATCTTACGCGCCACTAATTGCTACTTTAGCATTTTTGCCACACTAGTGAGGGATTTTTTTAAGGGTAAACTTCATTTAACCCCTTCAAACTATCACCCCAATGACAATCTACCCCCCAAACTATTAATTGCGACAATTTACTCCCAAAATTATCAAAACAATGACAATGTACCCCCCAATGCTAGTAAAATGATGAAATTACCCCTGTAAAAATTCCAATAAGACAAAAATACCCTTAAAATTTTGAAAAAAAAAATTGAATTTTAGTATTTCTATTTTTATT
Source organism: Corylus avellana (assembly GCF_965113065.1). Classification (NCBI taxonomy): domain Eukaryota; kingdom Viridiplantae; phylum Streptophyta; class Magnoliopsida; order Fagales; family Betulaceae; genus Corylus; species Corylus avellana. The sequence goes on along the minus strand of NC_142490.1, from coordinate 43,284,727 downwards.
TTAGTTAGGGTAATTTCGTCATTTTGTTAAAATTGGGAGTACATTGTCATTGTTTTGATAGCTTGGGGAGTAAATTGTCACAATTGATAGTTTGGGAGATAGATTGTCATTAGGGTGGTAGTTTGAGAGATTAAGTGAACTTTACTATTTTTTTTAATAAATTAAAAAAATAAAAATAAAAATTAATTGACGTAGCAAAAATGCTGATGTCACATCAACAGTTTTAGACGATTTTGGGTAAGGGTGATATAAAAAATTTGAAAAACTTCAAGAATTAAAAGTCGAATTTAGAAACTCAGAGAAGTAAATTGAAATTAAGCCATTATTCATAAAACTGAATTTATATTTATCCAAAAACAAAAGAAGTATGAAACATAACATAAATAAAAACCGGCCAAGAATGTTTCACTTCTCTAATGAAACAAAATCATGAATAATTATTGCTACTTGATTTGCAGGACCTTCTAGGGTCTGAGGCATCAGAAGCTATTCGAAATTTGTTACCCCATGATGTTAATGGCGACCTATCAGCCCTTTGTACATGGCCTGACCAAATCCGGCATTGGTACAAGTATCGCTGGACAAGCCCTCTCCACTTCATTGACACACCCGACAACGACTGCACATTCGGTTATCAAAGTAAGCCTAATAATGCTCATCAAAATTATTTCTTTTTGTAACATCACCACGACGGGTGTGTCGGTTGAGTGAGAACTCGAACAACCAATCTCGTGATGCACAGGCAATGGCGTTAAGATGTAACTGTTAATGTTGGTTGGTTTTAGGGGACTGTCATGATCAGCATGGCGGGGAGGACATGTGTGTGGCGGGTGCCATTCAAAATTTCACTTCTCAGCTTCTGCATTACAGAGAAGGAAGTGGTGATCGTAGATGTAAGGAAATTGAGTGTAAAATCTTTGTGTTTTTCTTGTCTTCAAGATTGTTTTTAACTGCCATTGATTACTTAGCTGAATTTGATTTTGCAGATAATATGACTGAGGCCTTGTTATTCTTGTCACACTTCATGGGAGATATCCATCAGGTAATTTTAATTTATATATGTGAGAATTTTAAAGCCTTTTGGGTTCTAAGCATTCATAGATTAATATTTCTTCTTTGTTTTTCACTTTTCAGCCAATGCATGTTGGATTTACAAGCGATGAAGGAGGAAACACAATAAATCTACGCTGGTTTAGGCGCAAATCTAATCTGCATCATGTAAGCCAGTGATCATGCAGCTCATATATATGTTAAGTTTTTGAGCAATCTATGTATATATATTTTCATGGTACGACAGGTATGGGATAGGGACATTATTCTGTCAACTCTATCAGATTATTATGAGAAGGACGTGGACCTCCTCCTACAAGCCATACAGGGAAACTTCACTGATGTAAGAATAAGACCAACTAGTTTTCTTCCTCACTTGCATTTGTGAAACAATTAAGATTCTTGCAAATTTTGGTTATTAACTAATTAGTTGCAGGGAATCTGGTCTTCTGATGTTACATCATGGGAGCATTGTGATGATATTCATTCATGTGTTACCAAGTGAGCTCTCTCTCTCTCTCTCTCTTTTCTTTTTGCATAGAAAATGTTTTGAGTTACAAATTCATAGGGTACGTAGTTAGTCTCGTAAAAAATAGTGTCACGTGAATAGTCACATCAATTTATAAGGAATTTATAATAAAAGTTATAGTACTCTTAACAACACTCAATAACGCACGATACGGTGCATAAAATAATGTTATGTGAACAGTCACATCAATTTGTAAGGAGTTTATAATAAAAGTTGTAGTACTCTTAACAACACTTAATAATGCACGATACAATATATATATATATATTCCTTATAAAAGGAGTATTCATATATACTCCTTATTGAGATTAATTTTCTCATATATTTTTTTATTTTTAATTTTTGGGAAATATGCAGGTGGGCTGGAGAGAGCATAAACATAGCTTGTAAATGGGGTTACAAAGGAGTTGAAGCTGGTACAACTCTATCAGGTATATATACAAAGCCCTTAATTAGCATTTCTCTTTAATGCAATTCCAAACAAAGCCAGTTTGAAATGGATTCTTTTCTGCTGTCAATCTATATATTATATACCAATTATGGAGACTGATCATGAAAAGGAGATTAATATATTAAATTATTAATTATGCTGCATATTATGTGTGGTTTACAGATGATTACTTCGACTCAAGGATGCCAATTGTGATGAAACGAATTGCTCAGGGCGGAGTTCGATTAGCCATGATTTTGAACCGCGTTTTTGGTGACACCGACGAAGGATTTGCATCACCAACTTGAGCCCACCAACCCAACAGCTTCAACTGTTCATCATACTTCTCTGTTAACCAATAAAAACACGACATACCTGTTCTTTGCTGTTGACCCAATTTGTTCATACTTGATGTTTGTATTTAATTATGACTAATCCTATGTACGTAGGAAAATGATTCTCTCTATTTTAAATTTCCTCAATTTTCTTCGATTAGTGCATTTAGAAGGGTAGTGTTGTCCAAAAATTTTAATCTAAAAAAAATTTGGACAATTTTACACTTTTAAATGCACTAACGGGAGAAAATATGAGAGAATTTAAAATGGAAAAAATCATTTTTCATGACTCATTTCTAATCATTCATATGTAATTTCGTTACTTTTCATGGGTAGCTTGAAATACTTGTGCAATGTATTTCTTAATAACATCGTAAAGTGAATCAATAAGTTAGATCTGACACGTGAAACGTTTCATTGAAATGACATCGTCAAATTTTTCAATCCAATTTATTAAACTTATGGGCCGCTTTCAATTGACATGTTCATGACATTCTTCTATGAGAAAATCCAATTTTGGATCTAAATCGTGATTGGTTGTGAACCTTGACCAAAGCTAAAGGCTAAAGCAGATGCATGCTCAGAGCCAGCCTAGCTAGACGTGTGCCATGGCGTCAATTCAACAGCAACACATGACACACATCAAAGGTGAGACACGTTTAGTTAATCACCCAAAGACCCAAAAGAATCGCTATTACAAAAAGCGGCCCCGAGATCCTGGGAGACAAAGAAAAATCGGCCAGTCCAACGTTTGACACGTGAAGGAAAATATGGGCCGATGAAACGTAAGGAGCGACAATTCCGTTTAATTTTCTTACCCGCCGGCCCGTTTACCTTCGAGAATTCTTTCTTTTCCCCACGCCGTGGCCTCTATTGGGCCCCACCACGAACATAGGTGGGGGCCACTGACCATGTTTCAATGGCCCCAAGCCATTTCTGTCCGTTGATTTTTTTTCGTGACCCGGCTTTTGATCAAATCTTTAAATCGTGCAAGTATGGACTTGACCGTTTCTGATCACCAGCGCTGACTAGGGTTTTGACAAACTGGCAAGCTGTCAAAGATTTTAGACCAAAAGGTCAAAACTGCCCTTCATTAGCTCATCAGAACTTATAATTCGAAGGGAGCAGAATTGTCTTTACGTTACTAAAACGACCCCGTCTCTCTCTAACCTTATTTTCTTTCCTAGAAAAATCGATACACTTTCCTTTCCTCGAACTGTCCAACTTTCTTGCCATACAAGTCAATCTGAGATCTTCTTCTACATTATTTTATTTAATGTATATTTTAAAATATTTAACTCTTAACCCCTTCTCACCTATAGAAGTTACATTTTACATGGGTTAACAGTGACACGTTCTTGTGTTGTTGGTCTATAAAGCCACCAACTTTGGCCTCCATAAACGCACCCAACATTCTTGGACAGCTTGTTGAAAAATACCCACAGAGCAAAACAGAAAAGAAAAGCGTTTTGTTCCTGAACCTTCTGCTGCTTCAAAAGTAACGCCCTTTTTTTCTTGGAGTTTTTGTTTTGGCTTTGAACGATGTTCTTCATGTTCCACGCATTCCTGTTTGAATGTATCATCTGTCTGAATTTTTTATATTATTCATTCCGATTGTTAAGTGGGGCTGTTTCTTTTTTGTAAATTGTTCTCTTTTCTATTCTTATGTGAGAGGTGTTGCATTTGTTTGACAAAACGCTTGTTGGTGTTTTTAATTTTATTGGTTAAGTTATTCAGCGTGTGATTTATTATTTTCTTCAGAAAAAAAAAAAAAAAATCTCGCTTTTGCACTTCACCTTTCTCATTCTTCATGAACAAAGAATATTCCTCATAGATGGGCCAAAGTTTTTTTATTTATTTTTTTTATTTTTTTATTTATTTGCCCTTCTTTTCTTATTATGTTGTTTAAAGCTTGTTTTATTGGGTGCTAATCCTTGTTTTTACATCTCTCTGTTTGTGACAGGGCATTTGTGGTGATGTGCGAGGTGATTTTTTGATCTTTCTGTATAGCTCTCTGTTTCTGGCCAGAGCAGGTAATTCATTTGTATTGGTTGGTAGATAGTCTCTAAAAATGCCAATTCTCTTTCAGTTCTTAAAGTTCTTTTTTTTTCTCTTCCTCTTTTGGGTCTATTTGAAAGTGTCATACATGTGAACAGCTGTGCCTGTGTTGAAGAAGAGTCCTAAGGACATGATTCATGCATTTTGAATGATTTGTTCAGGCCATATATGGGTCGGATATAGAATGCTCCCACTTTTTTGGACTTTGTGACATCCTGGCCATTTATCACGTTTCTTAAAATGAGTTAACAATTGATTGCATAAATTAGTCAGTTGTCAATCGGTTGGCATTATATTGTCAAGTAATGTTTGCATGGGATGTGCCTATTACAATTTAAATGAATTTGGTGATGTGGAAAGTCTTAATTTTGTGTATTTGGTTCACTTTTAGAATTCTACTAGAGATTTCTCTTTGTATCTGCCATCAGCCCGATGAACAAAGCTAAGTTGGTTTTTGTTCTTTTCAAGTAGTCTTGGAAAGAATCGTTGATATATATTAAAAAATATGCGTTGGTTGAACCAGTCCTCCAAAAACATATTGTCTTTGCTTGCTTGCTGCATGGTTCTGCTTGCTGCATGGTTGGAGTTATCAAATCAGCTACCTATATATATAATTCTGCCTTTTGATGTTCATTCAGTTGTAGATTCAATAGATCAAAGCTTTTGAATCTGGGTCTTCATATAAGGTCCAAAGGGTATCAGGTCTTGCTGTAAGAGCTGGTATTCTCGTCATGGCATTGGCAAGGGTTGCTAGGAGTGGCTTGAGAAGGTCAGGAGGCACCTTTGGCAGTTACAGAAATGAGGATGTAGTCTGTGAAGGAGTATCCCCATACCAATGTTCCATACCTTCCCTTGAAAATGCCAGAGAAAACAGCAATATGTCACTCTTCCGCGGCATCAAGAAGGTAAATCACATGAGCTTTTGGAGCAGGGGGATAAGGGTAACCCCACATTATCAATCTCCTTCTGCTGAGATGATTGCAGAGGCGTCTGATGCAGAGTATGATCAGCCAAGCTATGCAGGACTAGAAGCAACCAAGCCTGGTGAAAAGCCAAGGGTTGTTGTCATTGGTACCGGGTGGGGTGCTTGTCGATTCCTTAAGGGACTAGACACCAAGATTTATGATGTTATTTGCATATCACCAAGGAATCACATGGTCTTCACTCCTTTACTTGCTTCAACTTGTGTTGGAACCCTGGAATTCCGCTCTGTAGCTGAACCTGTTAGTCGGATACAGACTGCATTAGCAAAGGGTCCCAATTCCTACTTCTATCTTGCTTCTTGCGTTGGCATTGACTCTGACAAACATGAGGTGAGTGAATGTTCCAGTTTTATAATTCTTCTTTTAATATATTATTTATGTGTGCTTTTTTTCTTCTTGTTCTCCTTTGTGGTTTGAGGGATGTGTAATAATAAAGTCAATCCATATGTGTATAGCATAAAGTAATGCATACTAGTGCAAACAGTTATATAAATGGGAGAGGTTAATGCCAGAGTAGTTCTTCGTTTTCACACATGATGTCTACTCAAATGATGTACTTTTAACTGCCGTAGGAGCAACAAATAAACTTTGGTAATGACCGCCCCCTGTAATATGGTGATCTTTTGTTCAGGCACATATATAAAAAACACAATGAGTCACGGATATCATTTCTGCTCACATTACTGCTTGTTCTGTGCTTCTGTACCAAAACTTGATTTTCTCAAACTGTAATCTGAGAGCCATTGATCATTGCATTCTGCTCTTTAACCTTACCAACTATAGGGTGAAACACAGAAGATAGAGCACCAACTTCATGGTTGATTATCGCAATGAAAAAGGAAATGACAAATACATGACTCCTCCTTGTTATGTCACATTCTGGAGATTCTAACTAGTAATTTAACCCTGTTCTTTTATATAATCAGGTGTACTGTGAGACTGTTAGCAATGGTGGATTACCTCGTGATCCTTACCAGTTTAAAGTTGCGTATGACAAGCTTGTCATTGCTGCTGGAGCTGAGCCCTTGACTTTTGGAATCAAGGGGGTGTATGAACATGCATATTTCCTTCGTGAAGTGAACCATGCTCAAGAAATAAGGAAGAAGCTTCTCTTGAACTTGATGCTCTCTGAAAATCCAGGTAAAACATTAATTTGGCACTAGGATTTTTCCAACTCTTAAAGGTTTCTTCTTTGTTCTCCAGAAAATGGTCGAATGCTCAATTCGATTTCATTTTTATGCATCTCAAGTGTTCTCCTTTTAATTTACTTGAAGTTGTGAAAACCAGAGGGCAGGCATTTGATAGGAGAACCTAAGTCTATTCTCTAGGTTGAATTTGTTCTCCCAATTTTTTTCTTTTTTGAGTTTTCTTTCTTTCCAAGCATCTATAGAGTCATTTGGAATGGGCCAATGTCCCTTCCATCTTTCTCCCTCATCATTTTCTTCATGCTTAAATAATGAGCCCTTTTTGTTTCTAAGTTCATCTAAATGTCTGGTGAAGGGATAAGATCTTTAGTCATCTAATGCTTTCTAATTACTTAATCAGTAGTTTTCTTTTCACAAATGAAGTTTTGATTTTGAATGTATAATTTATTATTACAGGCATATCAGAGGAAGAGAAGAAACGATTATTACACTGTGTTGTTATTGGAGGTGGCCCTACAGGGGTGGAGTTCAGTGGTGAATTGAGTGATTTTATTATGAAAGATGTTCGTGAGCGGTATAGTCATGTGAAGGATCATATCAAAGTCACCCTCATAGAGGTTCATATATACAATTTCTTTCCATATTTATGAATCAATCTCATATGAAGAAATGAAATATGTTGGAATTGACTGTTTTTTCTATTTTCTTAAACAGGCAAATGAGATTTTGTCATCCTTTGACATTGGGCTACGTCAATATGCAACAAAACACCTAACCAAGGTAAACCAGTTTGTTTTATGATATCCTTGACGATGTTTTGTAAGTATTCAGGAATTTTCTCTAACATTTGCAACTTCTGTGCCAGTCTGGTGTTCGCCTTATGCGAGGTGTTGTGAAAGAGGTGCATTCGAAGAAGATAGTTCTCAACGATGGGACTGATGTTCCATATGGTCTCTTGGTCTGGTCTACTGGCGTTGGTCCCTCCAATTTTGTGAAGTCACTGAATCTTCCCAAGTCCCAGGGTGGAAGGTATATGCATGAGCATTCCTTGACACTATTTTTTCAAATTTCTATTGCCTTTTCCTTATTTGCTATTTATTATTGAAAAAATGTTATCAATTAATGTTATCGAGTGTTACAGGATTGGTGTTGACGAATGGATGCGGGTTCCCTCTGTGGAAGATGTATTTGCAGTTGGAGATTGTGCTGGTTTTCTTGAACAGACAGGGAAGCCAGTTCTTCCAGCTTTAGCTCAGGTTAGTTTCTTTTTTACCTTCTGCAAATTCTCCATTCTTCAAGTCTGTCCACTTTTCTCTCTGGAAAGCAGAGACAAATTAATCATGCCATGTTATTAAATGCTTTTGAGGTCAGTATTTGAAGGAATGGAAGCTGGGGAGAAGAAAGGTGTTATATACTAGGTTTGGTTAACTTGCTTTTTTTGCTTGCCATGGTGGAGTCTTCTTATAGACTAACCTGAATTCTCTTGGGGATTAAAGTGTAATATAAGGTCCACGGCTAGACTATCTTCTGAAAGTGGTCCTTTTGGGGAGAGAACCAAGGGTATGTTTGTTAATGTGTTCTAAGGAGTTTTTTTAACCCAAAAAAAAAAAATTGAAAGTGTTTTGATGTGACGTAAATATGAAAATAGTTTTAAGTGTTTTGTGTTTTGAGTTGTTTGTTAATGTTTTTTGTTTTGAGAAGTAAAAACAAAAGACAAAAAACAAAGACTATGTTTGTTTTCAAACACAAACACTTTTAAAAACACAAAAACAGTTTTTACATATTTAATTTTAACTAACATAACCTTACTTTCCTACTTATTGGTTTATTGTGAAATTCATAGTCATTGATAAACTGTTATATCTTAGGCAACAATCATGAGAGCAGTGGGATTCCAATTGAAACTCTTTCCTGATCAACTTAAAAAGTGTTTGGAAACGCAACATTAAACTTTCATCAGAGGAAACCAATATCACCATTTGGCCCTATTGCCACAAATATAGAACGAATGGCCGATGAAGTGCTTGTTGCCTACAATTTTCCAGATTAGAGATTTCCCAGAAGATATAGGAGATAGGTTCATATTGAACAATTATGATGTTCATTGAATTATGATATTGCTTTCAACAGAGTATTCAATTTCTCATCTTCCTTCCACAAGTACTGCTGTATTTCTTTTCCCTTTCCTCTTTTTATGAAGGGGGTGTGGGTTACAAGTGTGTCATGTCTCCAAAAACAACGTTTGAAGTTAATGTTCTCTTAACTTCTGTGAAACAGGTTGCAGAAAGGGAAGGTAAATTTCTGGTGGAGCTGTTTAACAAAATTGGAAAGCAGAATGGGGGCAAGGCGTTCTCTGCAAAAGACATCCCTCTTGGAGAGCCTTTTGTCTACAAGCATCTCGGAAGCATGGCATCAGTAGGAGGCTATAAGGCGCTTGTTGACCTACGCCAATCAAAGGTAATCAAAAGGCTTTGGCTTTAGCTTAGACTTGCACATTACACTAATAACCAATTTGATAAGCCCCTCCAATCTGTATTTTGTCAGGATGCAAAGGGCATATCCCTTGCCGGATTTCTCAGCTGGCTGATTTGGCGGTCGGCCTATCTCACCCGCGTTGTCAGTTGGAGGAACAGGGTTTATGTGGCCGTGAACTGGGCAACAACGCTGGTCTTCGGCAGAGACAACTCCCGAATCGGCTGATGGCTGCCGGTTACCTTTGTTTCAGGCATTGAGCTGATCACCACGCTCCCTGCATTCCTTCAATTTTTGATCCCACAACTAGTGAAATTTTGCTAAAGCATTCAATTCAAAGTTTTTGACCTTGGTTATCAGTTCTGGTTGGGGGTTGGTAATTGCGCAAGCAGAGCTTACACATGCGCATATTGTAGAAGCTATTTGTTGTTACAACTTTCAACACTACCATATCCATATATATCAATTCTCTCTATGATGATGGTCAATTATAGAACCACTGAGCTTGCTGGGTTGCTTTTAGCAGGGTTGATTGGCGACAGGCAAAACCCAATATTCAAATCATTCTGATCAAGATCAAAGACTCGAACTTTGTCTCCTTTACAAGCAGGGATGGCAATTCAAGATCTGGGTATAAGAGTATATAGATTAATTCTAACTCAAATCAGTTCAATTAAACGAATTAGATCTATCAATCTCAGGTTCAGGGGCCTATGGTGCCCATTGAAATTAAAGGATAATGAAACCCAAAAAATCACAACCCAAATCCTTGATCCAAACGCATCCGTAACCAAGATATGAACATAAAAAGAACAAAATTTCATATAAATCTACAAACTACAAGACACCTTGTACATCCTGTTCTACAACAGTTACATGAACAAACTGTCTCATTGTCTCTCTCTAACACATCAAAGTAGCTGAATCAAGAAAATTGAGCACCGCCACCACGTCTTCCAGCACGGTTACTTTGAGAGAAGATAGAAGAGACAGAGTGAACTAAGCCCAACACTATTGCCACCTTCACCTTGCCTCTCTTGGGGATCGGCCGGCCAGAAAGCCTCCGGCACAAGTTCCCGCCATTGATCACTTCCTTTCTTGCACCTTCCATCTCTCTTTTTCTTTGCTAAAGAGCTCTTCAAAGAATTTCAAAAGGAATAGAGAAGAACAAAGGGGTGGTTGTGTGAGAGAGCTTGAGTTCGGTGTGTGTGGGATTCAATGGGGGGCTTGCTTATTTATATTGAGGAAACTGGAAAGTGTTAAATTTTTGCCCTTCATTTTTGCACATTTTACACCACTTCCTCTTGATGATTCCCACGTGCTACTTGTCTCGTTCCCACGTATCACTATTTGTTTTTTGTTTACGTTTGAATTTGGCTCACACATGTCATTTTTATTATTCAATTCATTCAAAGTCTTCGATCTTGACCCTGAAAATGACTAGGTGAGTCGTGACCACTTTCTTTGTGCTTTGTGGGGGCTGCTAAAGATGAATTATAGGAACCCCTTTTCTTTTTTCTTTGTTTTTTTCTCTTTTTGGAATAATGGCAGCTCGCATCATATTTATTGCGTAATTTATTAAAATATAGATTATTATTTGGTAGTAGGGGTGTAAACGAGCCAAACTTAAGTGAACTTTTCTTATTTGGGATCGGCTCGTTTAAATTTTATTCGAGTTCAAGGATGAACCAAAAAAATCAAATCCGAGCTCAAGCTCATAATCAGTCGAACCACAAACTGACTTTTATATTTAATTCAATTTATTTATTTTTTTATTATAAATTTAAACTTCAAGTACTCTAAAACAGCTCAATAAGCTAATTTGCATATGAGCATTTGTTTAGCCTAACTAATCGAGTATGGAGCCTGAGTCAATATAGTAAGACACTTGGTTTCGAAAATAGAAGATATGCATCCTTTCATAACAAAATGATGCTATTAGAAAAAAATAAATCATCAATTTTTAATATTAATATGAACAACTATGTGAATAATTACCAATTCGAGCCTTATACGAGCTACTCATGAGCCTAACCAAGTCGAGCTGATCTTGCATCGTTTAATATTCGAGCCAGTATTCACGAAACGCTTCATTTAATAATCGAGTCGAGTACGAACTGAATCCAAACTCGATCACGAGAGTTTCGCTTACTTAACACCCCTACTTGGCAATCTATTCGACAAGATTATAGACTAAAATGTACAACAATACTCTCATTTTTTTAAAAAAATGGCGAAAATTTGTAAAAAATTATTTTTATTCATATATGCTTATCACAAATGAAAAATATATATATAAGTTTAGAATAGCTAGGGTAGTTGTGTAATTTTCGGAGGAATTGACGAGGTGACAAATGACAATAAAGATGCGTCTCGTACTCAAAGTGGAGGCTTTTTAGGCAGCAAAGATAACTTCTTCGATGAGTCATCCAAATCACGTGTCAAATTCTGTTCACATTGTAAATGGGATCATGATTTGCGGTGCCCCACGGTGGATTTTGTCCTTTTGCCTATGCCTTTTCTTTACTCCAAGGGCAATCTTACCATTACTGGTAAAACGAAACATCACTTTCTCGATTGAAAATTGGATTTACTTTGTAACTTTTACTATAAATTATTTATAAACAGAATTATTAACTGTTAAAATATTATATAAATTTGTAAAAAAGTTATAGTAAAAATCTGTTCAAAGTACTTTTCTTGTTGCAATGGAAGACTTTAAACTACTAATTATTTATATCTTTAACGCTATATTATATTATATTAGATTATATTAATAGGTCATTAAACTATAGTTAGTGGAGAATATATAGGATCTTAAGCTACTAATTGTTTAATATTATAATTAATGAAAAAGCAACAACAAATATCACATCAGAGAAGAAAAGAAGAGCAGCATTCAGTGAATCTCGTGGCAGAAACTGATGTTGATACATTGGACTCCACATGTTCTGTAGACAAATTAATTAAGTTTAATTGTGTTAGATTGTGTTAAAGAGTAATGGATTGGTATCTAAATTATTCAGATTATGATATTTGGGCTGCTTCTTTAACACATGCATTAACTATTTAATATGCTCACCACTTGTGAGACAACCTCAGGTACTGTTGTTGTGTTGTACGAATCTGTGCAGCCTTTTGATTTTATGACTACAAATCTGCATAATTAGATTCATGTATTGGTCTGGAATTCTAGACATTCATTTGTTTTTTTAGAGGAATTGAAAGTATAGAAGCAGACAGAGATTCAACTTTAGCAGGATTTTTGTAGTTGCTGTTGGTTTTTTTTAACGGTTTTAAAATATGTGATTTTAAAACGTTTAAAATTATAATTATAGTTACGTTTTGGTAAAATTTGTAATTTGAGAAAAAAAATAAGTACTTTATAATTGTGTTTTTAAATAGAGAAATTATATCTAAAATCCTTAGGTAAACGCGCTTTTATTAAAAACTCCCTGGATATTTTTTTTTGGAAATTTAGTCTCTGGGTCACTCGAAACTACTAGAAAACTCCCTACCGTCAATTTTTGTTAAATTCGGTTAGTCTACTCAAAACTCACCGTTTTATCTGATTAAAATATTATTTTTTTATTAATTTAATTTAAAAAATTCAATCTTAAAAAAAAAAAAAAAAAAAAAAAAAAAAAAAAAAAAAAAAATTTGAACGACCGCCAGGCCACCTCCCCCCCCCCCAACAACCCATATGGGGTGGCCGTAAGCCACCCCAGGGGTGGTTCGCCCACCCTTGGGGTGGCTTGCGGCCATCCCCAGGTGGTTTGGGGTGGCCCGCAGGCCACCCCAAACCACCCATGGGGTGGCTCGAGCCACCCCTTGGGTGGCTTGCGGCCACCCCATAGGGGTTGGGAGGGGGGGGGGGGGAGGGGGGTCGCCAGGGGTGGTACCGCCACCCCTGGCCACCCTTCAATTTTTTTTTTTTTTTTAAGATTGAATTTTTTAAATTAAATTAATAAAAAAAATAATATTTTAATCAGATAAAACGGTGAGTTTTGAGTAGACTAACGGAAGTTAACAAAAATTGACGGTAGGGAGTTTTCTAGTAGTTTCGAGAGACTCAGAGACTAAATTTCAAAAAAAAAATACCCAGAGAGTTTTTAATAAAAGCGCGTTTACCTAAAGATTTTAGATATAATTTCCCTTTTAAATATGATCCCTTGTCTACCGTGCGACCCTGCCGGGATTCGTTCAGGATTCTATTGGGACCTATTCGGGACCCGCTGGAAATCGTTCAAGACTTCACTGGGACCCGCCTGAAACTTTTCTGGGACCTACCCGAGACCCCGTCGGGACCCGCTTAGGACTTGATCAGTTAAGTCCCGAGCAAGTCTCGGACGGGTCTCGGGCAAGTCCAGTCAAGTTCCGGGCGGGTCTCGGGCAAGTCCCGGGTGTCCAAAGTAGGTATAGTCAAGTCCCAGGCGAGTCCCGATCATGTCCCAAGCAAGTCCTGGGCGGGTCTCGGCAGGGTCTCGAGCATGTCCTGGTGAGGTCCCTGTCAAGTCCTGGGTGGGTCTCGGTCAAGTCCTGTGCGGGTCTTTGTGGGGTCCCGGGCGGGTCCTGATGTAGGACAATATTTATCTTTATTTTCGGTAAAAATGAAAATAAAGAAAATATCAAAAATAATATTAGGGCAACGCCGCTTGATCAGAATTTTACCGGTTTTCAGACAATTGAAGTATAAAAGGAAAGATTGTCACGATTCCCGCTGATTGTCAATTTTATATTATGATTTTATTTTATTTTATTATGACTTTATTTCATTCCCTTAATAGGGTTAGATTTGCTTTAATTATTTTCTTTTCTTATTAGGATTAGGTTTATTATTACTAATAAGTTTATGTTTACTTTTTCTACAAGTATTTATCTTCTATCAATATGCTAGTTTATTATGTAAAACTAACTCATTGAATTATTATCAAATTAGAGAATTTTCTCTCAAATACTCAGCAGAGTTTTATCTTTTGGGGTAGAAGACAAAGACGCTTCTCCAGAATCAAATACGCTGCTCTTTGATTAGTTACCTTAGTCTTCTGGACTCTTCCGCTACGTCAGGTCCCAGTCAAATCCCGGGCGGGTCCCATGCAGGTCCTAGCAGAGTCCCGGGCAAGTTCCAACTTGTTCCCTGTCAAGTCCTGGTTATGTCCCGGTTAAGTCCCGGCAGGGTCCCAGGCAAGTCTCGAGCGGGTTTTGGGCAAGTCCCGGGCAAGTCCCAGGCAGGTCTTGAGCAATTCCCAGACGGGTCCCGTTCAAGTCCAATCGAGTCTCGTTCAAGTCCGGTCGTGTCCTAGGCAGGTCCTGGTGGGGTCCCAAATAGGGACTGGGTAAGTCCTGGTCAAGTCCCGAGCAGGTCCTGGGCAAGTCCCGGCGAGATTCTGGGCGGGTCTTGGCAATGTCCATCGATTTGAGAATAAGATGCTCAAAGTCAGAAAATGATTTACGATTTTTAAAATCGTAAACCATTTTCCAAAAATTAAAAAAGAATTTTTGGTCAAAAGGAAAATATTGTCCGTTGACCACAATTTTATGTCGAAGTAAACACTATAAAATGCGAAAATCATTTTTTGAATACCATTTTACGTCGAAGTAAACGGAGCCTTAATCCATATTTTCGCATGTTTTCTGTTGACTAATTTAGTGTTCAAAACAATATAGTGCAAATCTAAATTTGATAGTTTAAGTTAGAATTCAAATGTTTGGTTAAAAGTGAAGAAACTGAAGCACTTGGTTGGAATACTTGGTTGATGGTTTGTTAAACACCCTTCCTCAAATACTATTTACCTCAATTTTTTTAAAAATTTAACATCAAAACATTCTCACTTTTTATATTACATTATTTTCTTTTTATATTAGATCATTTATTTTTTACTATTATTCAAATAAAATAAAAAATCAATATAAAACGAAACTTTTTCACTTTTTAATATTTTTTTCACTTTTCTATATCAATTATTACTCATATTATGTTTTCATACCAAACAAGTTAGCGAGATACTTGGTCAGAGCGCTCGTTCCCACATGGTCCAGATGAGCTAAATCAACATTACATGAAGAACTATTGCACCTAGTTTGAATGTGCATGTTTGATGTTAAAATTAAAAGTCCCGAAAAGCTCAGTGGGTATGAATCCGAACTGGAATTTTTCGAAAGAGTTGTCCAAACGAGGCGAAGATTGTAGATGTTAAAGAATATGTAAGCTTGTCCCACATTGTTAATTAATGAGATTCTCTTTTACCTTTTAGCTTTTATATATTCAGCCATCCTATATACTATCAAATCCTTCAATAAAGGAAGAGCTTATCAAACTTTAGTGGGTAGATGTAGGTATATTACCGGTCCGACTTAATCTTTTGACTTGTATATCTTTCCACTAGGTAGATAAACTTGGTTAATTGGAAGCTCAATCGGATTCCATTGAAAATTAAGTCTAAAGGATAATGAAACCCAAAAAATCACAACCCAAATCCTTGATCCAAACGCATCCGTAACCAAGATATGAACATAAAAAGAACAAAATTTCATATAAATCTACAAACTACAAAACACCTTGTACATCCTCTTCTACAACAGTTACATGAACAAACTGTCTCTGTGTCTCTCTCTAACACATCAAAGTAGCTGAATCAAGAAAATTGAGCACCGCCACCACGTCTTCCAGCACGGCCACTTTGAGAGAAGATAGAAGAGACAGAGTGAACTAAGCCCAACACTATTGCCACCTTCACCTTGCCTCTCTTGGGGATCGGCCGGCCAGAAAACTTCCGGCACAAGTTCCCGCCGTTGATCACTGCCCTTCTTGCACCTTCCATCTCTCTTCTTCTTTGCTAAAGAGCTCTTCAAAGAATTTCAAAAGGAATAGAGAAGAACAAAGGGGTGGTTGTGTGAGAGAGCTTGAGTTTGGGGTGTGAGGGATTCAAGGAGAAGCTTGCTTCTTTATATTGAGGAAAGTGTTAAATTTTTGCCCTTCAGTTTTGCACATTTTACACCACTTTCTCTTGATGATTCCCACGTGCAAGTTGTCTCGTTCCCACTTAACACTGTGTTTCCTAAAGGGTCGAACCTAAAAATTTTAAAAAAGTTTCTCCAAATTAATTTTAACATTTTTATTTTTTATATCACATTAATTACTTTTTATTACAATTCAAATAAAAAAATTACTACAAAATAATTTTTTTTTACTTTTTTATAAAAAATATTCTTACTTTTTTTTCTTATATCAATCAAATTTGTTACAGTACCGTTTCATTCTCTTTTTTCATTCCATTGCCAAACGCGGCCTATTTTTTTTTTTTTTTTAAACGTTGAATTTCTCAAAAATGTCATTTTTATCATTCAATTCATTCAAAGTGTTTGATCTTGACCTTGAAATTGACTAGTTGAGTCGTGACCACTTTTGTTTTTGCTTTGTGGGGGCAAAAGATTAAAGGGTACCCTTTTACTTTTTCTTTTTCTTTTTTTTTTTTTATTTTAAAAAAAATGATAGCAATTCTCGTCATATTTATTATGTCATTTATTAAAATATAAATTATTATTTGACGGTCTATAAGATGAGGTTAGAGACTAAAATATAGACTATCATGTAATAATACTCTCACTTTCAAAATACGAAAATTTGTAAGAAATTTATTCTTATTCATACATATAATATATAGTAGTTTGGAATAGTTAGGGTAGTTGTGTAATTTTAGGAGGAATTGACGAGGTGACCAAAGACAATAAAGATGCTTCTCGTACTCAAAGTGGAGGCTTTTAGGTAGTCAAGATAAGTTATGTATTTCTTTGATGAGTAATTCAAATCACGTGTCAAATTCTGTTCACATTGTAAATGGGGTCATGATTTGCGGTGGCCCCACTGTGGCTTTTGTCGTTTTGCCTTTACCTTTTCATTACTCAAAGGGCAATCTTGCCATTATTGGTAAAACGAAACATCCGTTTCTCGTGTGAAAATTGGATTTACTTTAACTTTTAGTCTTTTCCTATAAATTATTTATAAATAGAATTGGCGGATGGCGGTTAACTTGTGGTTGGCCTTTCTCGTTGTATTTAACATTGTTTGAAAAATATATTTTTTTAAGTAAAAATATTTTTTTTTGGTAAAAGTTTTATTTTTAAGTTTTTATTAAAAATGCCTTCTTCTTTTTTGGCTATTTTTAAAGTTAAAAAAATATATATATATTTTTGAAATTTCTTACCACCCATGCAAACTTTTGTTTAACACGGTTTTTTCATGTAGTAACGGTTTAAAAGTACTTTTTAAGCTCTCTAAGGATCTATTTGAAATTGCATTTTAGGAGTCTAAAAGTATTTTTAACACTCAAAAAGCCCGTTTGAAGAAAAACGTATTTGTTTGGTAAAAATATTAAAAGCGTTTTTAAAGATCCAAAAAATCTAAATGGCCAAAACACACTTTTAGCAAAAGCTAAAAATGGCCAAAATGCACTTTAAGTACTTTTAACTTAAAATTTATATTTCTCAAACGCAATCCCAAATATACTCTAATACAATTTCAAACAGGCTCTTAAAGCCTATTTTGGATTGCAGTGAGTTTAAAAAAGATTTTTAGTACCTAAAAAGTTGTGCCAAATAAAAAGCTAACATCTTTGATAAAAAATTTCAAAAGTACTTATATTACTTTTTTATTCTAAAAAATAAAAAATAAAAATTGTCAAAACACACTTTTGGAAAAGCTTAAAAAAAATATAAAAAGCTTTTTTTTGACTTTAAAAACTCTATTTTCCAACGTAATTTCAAACATTCTCTTAGAGCTTATTTAGAATTACGTTATGCAACTTAAAAAATACTTTTAGTACCTAAAAAGTTGTGTCAAACCAAAAAAAGTTGATATGTTTGATAAAAAATTTCAAAAGCACTTTTTTAACTTTTTATTCTAAAATTAAGCAAAACACATTAAAAATAAATATAAATAAATAAACAAACCCTTAAAAATGAAACTTTTTTCTTAGAAGCTCAATTTTTCAACGTAACCCCAAATATTCTTTTATTCGTCCGCCATTAAAATATTATCTATTAAACTATTATATAAATTTATAAGAAATTTATAGTAAAAACTGCTCGAAGCACTTTTATTGTTGCAAGAGAAGACTTTAAACTACTAATTATTTATATCTTTAACGCTATATTATATTATATTAGGTTAGATTAATAGGGCATTAAACTATAGTTAGTGGAGAATGTAATAGGATCTTAAGCTACTAATTGTATAATATTATAATTGAAAAGCAACAACAAATATCACATCAGAGAAGAAAAGAAAAGCAGCATTCAGTGAATCTTGTGGTAGAAAGAAACTCTTGATACATTGGACTCCACATGTTCTGTAGACAAATTAGGTTTAATTGTGTTAAAGAGGAATGGATACGTACCTAATTATTCAGATTATGATATTTTGGGCTGCTTCTTTAACACATGCATTAACTATATAATATGTTCACCACTTGTGAGACAACCTCAGGTACTATTGTTGTGTTGTACGAATCTGTGCAGCCTTTAGATTTATGACTACAAATCTGCATAATTAGATTCATGTATTGGTCTGGAATTCGAGACATTTTTGTTTTTTTAGAGGAATTGAAAGTTTAGAAGCAGACAGAGATTAGACTTTAGCAGGATTTTTGTAGTTGCTGTTGGTTTTTTTTTAATGGTTTTAAAATATGTGATTTTAAAACGTTTAAAATTATAGTTACGTTTTTGGTAAAATTTGTAATTTGAGAAAAAAAAAAGTACTTTATAATTGTGTTTTTAAATATGATCCCTTGTTTAATGTGCGACCCTGCCGGGACTTGTTCGGGACCCTACTGGGACCTGCCTAGGACCCCGTCGGAAATCATTTGGGACTTCATTGGGACCCGCCCAGGACTTGACGGAGACTCGCTTGGGACTTGTTTGGGACCTTGCCAGGACCTACCTGAGACCTCGTCGGGACCCGCCTAGGACTTGACCAGTTAAGTCTCAGGCAAGTCTCCGACGGGTCTCGGGTAGATCCAGTCAAGTTCTGGGCGCGTCTCGTGCAAGTCCTGGGTGTCCTAGGTAGGTCCGGTCAAGTCCCAAGCGAGTCCAGGTTATGTCCCTGCAAGTCCTGGGCGAAGTCCTAGGCAGGTCTTGGCAGGGTCTTGGGCATGTCCTGGTGAGGTCCTTGTCAAGTCCCGAGTGGGTCTCGATCAAGTCCTGTGCGAGTCTCTGTGGGGTCCTGGGCGGGTCCTGTAGGACGATATTTATCTTTATTTTCGGTAAAAATGAAAAATAAAGAAAATATTTACCGAAAATAAAGAAAATATCAAAAATAATATTAGAGTAGCGCCGCTTGATCAGAATTTTATCGGTTTTCAGACAATGGAAGTACAAAATGAAAAATTGTCACGATTTCCGCTGATTGTCAATTTTATATTAAGATTTTATTTTATTTTATTATGACTTTATTTCATTTCCTTAATAGGGTTAGATTTGCTTTAATTATTTTATTTTCTTATTAGGATTAGGTTTACTATTACTACTAGGATTAGATTTACTTTTTCTACAAGTATTTATCTTCTATAAATAGGCTAGTTTATTATGTAAAATTAACTCATTGAATTATTATCAAATCAGAAAATTTTCTTTCAAATACTCAGTGAAGTTTTATCTTTTGGGGTATAAGACGAAGACGCTTCTCCGAAATCAAAGACGCTGCTCTTTCATTAGTTACCTTAGTCTTCCCGACTCTTCCGCTATGTCAGGTCCTAGTCAAGTCCCAGGCGAGTCCCGTGCAGATCCTAGCGGAGTCCCGGGCAAGTCCCGGCTTGGTCCCTTTTAAGTCCCGACAGGGTCCCGGTTCAGTCCCGAGCAAGTCTCGAGCGAGTCTTGGGCAAGTCTCGGGCGAGTCTTGGGCAATTCCCTGGCGGGTCCTGGCAAGTCCTGGCGGGTCCCATTCAAGTCCAATCGAGTCCCGTTCAAGTCAGGTTGTATCCTGGGCAGGTCCTGGTGGGGTCCCAAGCAGATCCTGGGCAAGTCCTGGTCAAGTTCCGAGCGGGTTCCGAGCAAGTCCCAATGAGATTCTGTGCGGATCTTGGCAAGGTCCGTCGATTTGAGAATGAGATGCTCAAAGTCAAAAAATGGTTTACGATTTTCAAAATTATAAACAATTTTTCGAAAATTAAAGAAGAATTTTTGGTCAAAAGGAAAATATTTTCCGTTGACCACTATTTTATATCGAAGTAAACACAGTAAAATGCGAAAATTATTTTTTGAAAACCATTTTACGTCAAAGTAAACAGAGCCTTAATCCATATTTTCGCATGTTTTCTGTTATTTGGTGTTCAAAACAATATGGTGCAAGTCTAAATTTGATAGTTTAAGTTAGAATTCAAATGTTTGGTTAAAAGTGAAGAAACCGAAGCACTTGGTTGGAATGCTCGGTTAATGATTTGTTAAACACCCTCCCTCAAATACTATTCACCTCAATTTTTTTTAAAATTCAACATCAAAACATTTTCACTTTTTATATCACATTGTTTTATTTTTATATTAAATCATTTACTTTCTACTATTATTCAAATAAAAAAATAAAAAAATCAATAAAAAACGAAACTTTTTCACTTTTCAATACTTTTTTTCACTTTTTTATATCAATTATTACTCGTATTATGTTTTCACCAACTCATGAACGGTGTGTTTGAGCGTGGTGTTTACCTCAGAGTGCTCGTTCAGACATGGTCTAGATGAGCTAAATCAACATTACATGAAGAACTATTGAGACACTCGTTTGCACCTAGTTTGAATGTGGATGTTTAATGTTAAAATTAAAAGTCCTGAAAAGCACAGTCGGTATGAATCCAAACGGAAATTTTTCGAAAGAGTTGGAGGGCATCCAAACGAGGCGAAGATTGTAGATGTTAAAGAATATGTAAGCTTATCCCACATTACTAATGTATGAGATTCACTCTACCTTTTAACTTTTATATATTGAGCCATCCTTTTTACTATCAAATCCTTTATTAAACTTTAGTGGCTAGATGTAGGTATATTACCGATCCCACTTAATCTTTTGACTTGTATATCTTTCCACTAGGTAGATAAACTTGGTTAATTGGAAGCTCAATCGGATTCCATTGAAAATTAAGTCTAAAGGATAATGAAACCCAAAAAATCACAACCCAAATCCTTGATCCAAACGCGTCCGTAACCAAGATATGAACATAAAAAGAACAAAATTTCATATAAATCTACAATCTACAAAACACCAACTTGTACATGCTCTTCTACAACAGTTACATGAACAAACTGTCTCTGTGTCTCTCTCTAACACATCAAAGTTGCTGAATCAAGAAAATTGAGCACCGCCACCACGTCTTCCAGCACGGCCACTTTGAGAGAAGATAGAAGAGACAGAGTGAACTAAGCCCAACACTATTGCCACCTTCACCTTGCCTCTCTTGGGGATCGGCCGGCCAGAAAACCTCCGGCACAAGTTCCCGCCGTTGATCACTTCCCTTCTTGCACCTTCCATCTCTCTTTTTCTTTGCTAAAGAGCTCTTCAAAGAATTTCAAAAGGAATAGAGAAGAAGAAAGGGGTGGTTGTGTGAGAGAGCTTGAGTTTGGGGTGTGAGGGATTCAATGAGAAGCTTGCTTCTTTATATTGAGGAAAGTGTTAAATTTTTGCCCTTCAGTTTTGCACATTTTACACCATTTTCTCTTGATAATTCCCACGTGCAAGTTGTCTCGTTCCCACTAAACACTTTGGTAAAGGGCCGAAGACCCAAAAATTAAAACAATTATTCTTAAAATTAATTTTAATATTCTTACTTTTTATATCACATCAATCACTTTTTATTATAATTTAAATAAAAAAATCACTACAAAACCAATTTTTTTACTTTTTTATAGAAAATATTCATACTTTTTTTTCTTATATCAATCAAATTTGCTATAGTACTATTTCATTCTTTTTTTCATTCTATTGCCAAACATAGCCTTTTTTTTTTTTTTTTTTTTTTACGTTGAATTTGACTCAAAAATGTCATTTTTATTGTTCAATTCATTCAAAGTGTTTGATCTTGACCTTGAAATTGACTAGTTGAGTTGTGACCACTTTTGTTTATGCTTTGTGGGGGCTAAAGATTAAAGGGTACCCTTTTTCTTTTTCTTTTTTTTTTTTATTTAAAAAAAAATGATAGCAGTTCTCGTTATATTTATTATGTCATTTATTAAATATAAATTATTATTTGACGGTTTATAAGATAAGATTAGAAACTAAAATATAGACTATCATGTAATAATACTCTCATTTTCAAAAAATTTGTAAGAAATTTATTCTTATTCATATATATATATATATATATATATATATAGTAGTTTAGAATAGTTAGGGTAGTTGTGTAATTTTTAGAGGAATTGACTAGGGGACCAAAGACAATAAAGATGCTTCTCGTGCTCAAAGTGGAGGCTTTTTAGGTAGTCAAGATAAGTTATGTATTTCTTTAATGAGTAATTCAAATCACGTGTCAAATTCTGTTCACATTGTAAATGGGGTCATGATTTGCGGTCCCGGTGGCCCACGGTGGCTTTTGTCCTCTTTACCTTTTCTTTACTCCAAGGGGCAATCTTACCATTATTGGTAAGACGAAACACCCCTTTCTCGTGTGAAAATTGGATTTACTTTAACTTTAACTTTAACTTTAAATTATTTATAAACAGAATTGGCTGTTGACGGTTAACGTGTCGCTTGTATTTTAGTCAC
This sequence comes from Corylus avellana, assembly GCF_965113065.1. NCBI lineage: Eukaryota > Viridiplantae > Streptophyta > Magnoliopsida > Fagales > Betulaceae > Corylus > Corylus avellana. The sequence continues at coordinate 43,261,981 of NC_142490.1, read as the reverse complement.
TAAAATATGGTTGTTGTGTTTGTGTTTCACATTGGGTTTGAAAAAGATTTTTAGTACTTAAAAAGTTGTGTTAAATAAAAAGTTGACATCTTTGATAAAAAATTTTAAAAGTACTTTTATGACTTTTTTATTAAAAAAAAAAAAAAAAATTTGTCAAAACATACTTTTGAAAAAGCTTAAAATAATTTAAAAAGCTATTTTTGACTTTAAAAACTCTATTTCCTAACATAATCTCAAACATTCTCTTAGAACCTGTTTAGAATTGCGTTATGCAACTTAAAAAATACTTTTAGTACCTAAAAAGCTGTGTCAAACAAATAGTTGATATGTTTGATAAAAAATTTCAAAATCACTTTTTGAACTCTTTATTCTAAAAATTAAGCAAAACACATTGAAAAAAAAAAAAAAAAAAAAAAAAAAACCTTAAAAATGAAACTTTTTTCTTAAAAGCTCAATTTTTCAACATAACCCCAAATATGCTCTTATTTATCCGCCATTAAAATATTAACTATTAAACTATTATATAAATTTATAAGAAAATTATAGTAAAAACTGCTCAAAGCACTTTTCTTGTTGCAATAGAAGACTTTAAACTACTAATTATTTATATCTTTAACGCTATATTATATTAGATTAGGTTAGATTAATAGGGCATTAAACTATAGTTAGTGGAGAATATAATAGGATCTTAAGCTACTAATTGTATAATATTATAATTGAAAAGCAACAACAAATATCACATCAGAGAAGAAAAGAAGAGCAGCATTCAGTGAATCTTGTGGTAGAAAGAAACTCTTGATACAATGGACTCCACATGCTGTGTAGACAAATTAGGTTTAATTGTGTTAAAGAGGAATGGATTCGTATCTAATTATTCATATTATGATATTTTGGGCTGCTTCTTTAATTAACACATGCATTAGCTATTTAATATGTTCACCACTTGTGAGACAACCTCAGGTACTGTTGTTGTGTTGTACGAATCTGTGCAGCCTTTTGATTTTATGACCACAAATCTGCATAATTAGATTCATGTATTGGTCTGGAATTCTAGACATTCATTTGTTTTTTTTTTTTTAAGGAAATGAAAGTTTAGCAGCAGATAGAGACTCGACTTTAGCAGGAATTTTATAGTTGTTGTTGGTTTGGTTTAACGGTTTTAAAATATGCGATTTTGTTTTAATTTAATTAAATTTTTGGTAAAATTTGTGATTTGAAAAAAAAAAAAAAAATTAGCGTTTTCAACTACCTTTAAAACTGTACGTTTTTTTAAATCGAATCACATCCGAATGTCAGTAGGAGAAATCTGTTAAAACTCTAGCAGCATTTGAATGAGCCAACTTACTCGTCGGAATGTAGACTTCAAAATTACTTTTTTCAGTGTTTTAATTGCAAACAGTCTTTTTTTCAAGGTCTATATAAATACTAGAATGCACAATCTTTTGTAGACCTTGAGGCCACTACTTTGTGAGCTAAGAGAGACCTTTCACATACTATGCCTTCAATTGTTAATCTCTCTTAGAGTTCGTTGAAAACTACATAAATTCTTAAACCTTCAAGTCACTGGAATTCTAGGTACGTTGTAGAGGAAACTAAATAAAAGATTGGCCAGAGTTTTAGAGCTGCTGGAGTAGAAGACAAACATGTTGTTTGTTGGATGCAAGTCAGATTTTTAGTATAAAAGTTTTGTGAGTATACACTCATTGTATGTTTAATCTTTTATAGTGAACCAATTTTCTGAATTTGACTACCATTTAGTGGTTTTTCCTTCAAAGGGTTTTCATTTCCTCACTGAAATTGATGTGTTTGATAATTTAATACTTTGATTAATTTAATGATTGTTTGTGTGGTTGCAAAATTTTAATTTATTGGATTTACTAGAAAGAGTAATGATTTAGAGAACACTGGCGTGCATAAACAGTGTGCACGCCAGTGTTCCCTAAATCACTACTCTACTAGAAAACACATATTCACACCTTTCAGGGACAGAACTAAAACTTTTAGTTTGTTAGGGCAAAATTTTTAAAAAATACAATTGGGGGGCAAAATTTAATTTTTAAAAGTCTTTTTTTTAAAAAAAAAAAAAATTATTCTTTTGGGAACTACCCTATGCCCCTAGGCCGATGGGTGGCTCTGCTCCTTACACCCTCTAAGTGTTGTTTGGGATCATTGGGCGAATGTCGTTGATGGGTGGCTCCACCCCTTACACCCTCTTAAGTGTTATTTGGGATCATTGGGCTAATGTCATTTTCAACGGAATCCCAAATGGAATTACTTTCTACCATTTTGTTTAAAAACGCTTGGCCAAACACACTTATTGTCCAAACAGGCCACGTATCATATTTTTTATGAAATAAAGGCGGCAAGTCTGCCAATTAAACAAGAAAGGAAGAAGAAGAACAATGTTGAGAAGACCCAAAATGGATGCCTCCAAAACCCCCAAAACTGGCTCTAATAAGCTGAGATTATTTTTGGTTTGCAGGGTATATATAGCTAAAGAATGAGAACCACCATTGGAATTAAAACAAGATTTGTTCCAATCTAATGTCTTAAAACAAGATTATTAAGGTAGTTTTAGTGGCAATTGTTGCTTTTGGAACTTTCGACTTCCCATTTCCTTGAGGATGTTCCACTGAACATGATTGAACAGATAAACAAAAGAAATATATCTCATTCTATACAAACATATCTTCTTTTGTACAGAAGCTGGCACTCAATCTCTCCCTCTCACCCCATCACAAATAAACAAAAAAGAACATATGTGATATGTCCCTTTCACCCTTTCACTAATCCTCATCAAAAATAGGCTTCTTGGGGTCTACTGAGAGAAATGATAAACAACAGCACATGATCGGCGGCGACTGAGGGAGAAGATGGAAGCAAAAGAGTGAGCCAACACCACCACTATGCTCACCTTCACCTGACCCCTCTTGGGAATCGGACGGGCAGAAAGCCTCGCAGACAAGCCTCCACCGTTGATCATAGCACACCCACCACCTGCCATCTGTGTTCTTCTTTTCTCTTTGATTCTTTTCCAAGATCCGAAGTAGGACATGCAACAGCAAACGTCGTCTGACTGGTGATGACTCTTTACTTTGTGGGTGTTTAGAGTAGTGGGAATTGGACAAGTGTCATTATATAGAGGCTAGTGTAACAAAATGCCCTTGAAAGTTGGCCATAACTACAAGGCCTGCCCCTATCTTTGGACAATTGTGTAAAGTTTTTTGACATTCTTCCATGTGCTAGCTAGTGTCAACATCATATTATATTATTGCAAGTTGTTGTCTTTGTTACCTAATAAACCACGTTGTTAATCTGACGAGGCAATCTTTAAGATATACTTAAATTCCGCTAGTTTATTAAACAAGTTCAGATCTCACACTAAACGATGCTACTTTTTATATGATATAAAAGGACAATCTTATGTGAGACGACATTCAAACTTTACCTGATTGGACAAGTATTTACATAACTCAAGCCACACTTGCTTAAATAAGTATTGGAGCAACTTTAGCAAGTGGAATTTAGGTTTTTTGAGTATTTGCCTATCAGAATAAAGCATCAATACTCTCTTACATGAGACTGTTCATTATAATTATTATACCTGATTCTCATCCGTCGGATTTAATCAACCGCAATTGTTATTCTCTTTACGCAATCTCGAGAATACTATATTGAGTTTGACTAGTCTATTAAACAAGTCTATATAGGAAGCTGAAATATATTGTAAGTTTCATATTTGTATGCTTGGTTTGACTAGTCAATTAAACCAAGTCTATAAAAGAAGCTCAAATCTACTTGTTCATCCAATCAAACGAATAAGCCAAACCTTGTTAGGCAAGTTATTGTACAATTTCATCATTACTTATCAAAAATGAAAAAAGAAAAGGCCAAGACTCTGCTATTTGTTTCCTTAAATTCATTAAACTAATGGGTTAGTGAGTGGTATCAATCCGTTTCTTTCCACGAAATCAATGGACATATTAATCACGTTGGAGATTTTGCAAATATCAAATGAGGGTAATCGAGTCATATTAAAAGTACAATAAAGGAGCTGCAATGATGATGGTGCTGAAATATATATGTATACGCCATGAGCTCTACTTTAATAAAGTGAAAAATGGAAAATGCACAAGGTCCTAAGAGTAGCACTTTTAGACGGCAAAACTTTGAAAAGTAATATTAAAAAATGGAAAACGTTGGGTTTTCTTCTAGTATTTTTTAGGTGTCTTCTAAATTGTGATGTGACTTTTAAAATTATTAATAGATTAAAAATCAATAATAATAATTTCAAATTCAATGATAATTTTAAAAATTACATCACAATTGAAATGACACCATAAGAACACCTAATATTTCACTATTTCCCTTGAAAAAAAAAAAACAAAAAACAAAAACTATTACATTATTGCATGTTACACATTGCATTAGCACCTTACATTAAATAAGATTTAAAAAGTTCTAAAAAAAAAAAAAAAAATTAAATGACACATGTGATAGGCACATATGTATTTTTCTTTTTTATTTATTTGAATTACTCAAATTATTTCTAAAAAGTATTAAAAAATAAAACCAACAATTTTTTTTTTTTTTTTTTTTTTTGAAGGGTGGCCTAAACCACTCCTCCAACTACCACATGTCAACCAAATGTCCTTTTTTAAAAAATAAAATAAAATTATTTGATACATAAGTATTATTGTCATTTTGAGTTACGGGTATTGCATGCGACCCATTTTTTATTGTATTTAACAAAAAAAAAAAAGTTATAACAGATAGAAAGACAATAGAAACATAGGGGATAGGAGGAGGAGTAAAGGGAATGTTGTCAAAAACAATTCTTAATGCGCCCAACATGTCACATAGTGGGCATAAAAGTTTACACTTTTACTAACTTTTTGAGCTTTCTAAAAGGAAGAATTTGAAATAATATTAAAGATATCGGAGATGATAGAAAAAATCCTCCAATCTTAAGAAAGACAAAGGATGCTGGAGAACCAAAATAACCACCTAAGAGTCACTTTCAATGATAAAACGATCAAGACAAAAGAGAAGCCGCCAAGGACACCGCAAGGAGAGCAAGCAAGCCATAGTTGTCCAAATGTTTGTTTATGCCAAGTTGCGCACCTATTAAGTATAGACCACGTTGGGATTTCGTCCGTTTTAGTTGAAAAAGAGTCAAGTCCGTTTTAGTTGAAAAAGAGTCAAGATTCGGCTCTATCCTTTCGTTTCTCCAAGCCAGCCAATCTTCTGAGTATTGGACCAAATTTTGAAATAAGATTCATTATGTTGGGTCTACATTTGACAATCTTAAAACAAATGCTATTATATAAATGTCCAAATCTTTCTTTATTTGATTCATTGTATGCATTTTTTTACAGGGTCCACAGAATTTATTATCTAACATCCTTCTTCCTCTTAACTAGGAAAGTTTGCCTTTTTTTGCAAGACAGAGACAAATAAACGATTAAATTTATCTGTCAAATTTTGTATATAAAGAGAACCCGCTTATTATATTGAGTTGTTACACTCTTTATGATTATAATTCATCAACTTGTTTGAGAGAAGAGAGGAAGTGCATCGAATCAAGACTCTTTCTCTCATTTAAAATAGAGTGATGAGACTATATACACTAAAGTTGGGAGAGTTATAATAATTGTACATGATAGTTATCATATTGTTAGGAGGAGTTCAAAGTCTTAGTCTTTGATAAGTGAAATCATTGTCTCCACTAGCTACGTAAAGATGATGGTGTAGTTGAAAAGAATCTTTGAGACCTAGATTTCAATTTCAAGCACTAACAATGGAAGTTTTCTCCTCTAACATGTGAAAGTGATAGATAGCAACATCTACCCACTAACGCTAACATCTATGTGCATGTGAAAGTTCATGATAAGTTTTGCGTGTGGGACTGCCAAAAGAGTGAGCCCACTCCAAATAAGAAAAAACTGATGTGTGTTTTTAAAGCACGTGACAATTACATGTGAATCGTCTACTCTAAAGATATTTGTCTGGTCTTGTTTAGAAAAAAATTTATTCTATCCCCAAAAGGGTAGCTAAAATTTGACTAGGCTATGGGATTGTGGGCTTGTAGTGAATCATGTGTTGGGGTTATCCCATATTGGTTGTGGGAGGGGCTAGTGGTTAGTTTATAAGTATGAGGAAAAGCTTCACCTCATAAACTAGTTTTTTGGGTTGAGAAAAGCCCAAGACCACCCAACACTAGTATCAAAGCCTAGGTTTAATCAACAGGTCTCGGCCCAACATTCCACGGAAGAAACGAGTTGTCTCTACTCTAACCCAGAGCCCGATATGTGAAGGAGAGATTGTTGGGATTATCTCACATCTGTTGTGGAAAAGACTGGTAGTCACTTTATAAGTGTGAGATAAAATTTTACGTTTTTAACTAGCTTTTAGGGTTGAGATAGGCCCAAAACCACCCAACATCATAGGCACTTATGTAATTGAGTGAATAGAGACTATAAATGCCGGTCTTCCACTATAATCATGGCTTGGTGAATTGGGTGCTAGAACAATTCGGGTGTATGGATGGTCCAGCCTAAAAAGCAAACCAGGGCCTTTTCCCTTTTTAGGCCAAAAATGTGGGTGAGGTTGAAAAAATGGGTCTAGCCGAAAGAAAGAAAACAAACATTGAATACATGACTGGTCCAGTCTTGTGCTTTTGGGTTCATGATGTAGCCCAGCCTCAAACCTACAACCATTTTGGGCTCAGAGTAAATTAGCTAAAAACAGTTTTTTAATCAAATTTTAGTTAGTTCATTATTGGATTTCCTTATTCACAAATGGATTTTAAGAATATTTTCCTCCAAATCCCATTATTTCAGATGGCATCTTTTGATTATTGGGTTCCCATGGAACCATTTGGTATTGGATCTTGCAATTTGTGAGTTTTGGATTGAAGAACTATAGGTGGGTTTTGAAATTCTTATGTTTGGGATCTATCTTTGATAAAATTGGTTATTTTTTCAGGTGGGTGGTGTCTTTTCTTTTTTTGTCTGGAGGATAGACAAGTTTTAAGGATGCTTTTATGAATGTATTAATAATACTAATTTTCTATTTTTCAAGATGGTTCCCGAACATCATTTTGGTGGCACATGATTCTTCATGAATTTACCCACATCATGAATAATAAAGAAGACTTTTTAAATAGAAATAGAGAAAGATTTAGATAGATGTTCCCTGCTTTTGAAAAATGCTTAACTAAACTAAAAAAAAAAGTGAATTTTTTAGCCAAATTTTAGTTAACGAATAGCTAATCCGTTGCGAATCCTCTTAAAAGGACACATATGGAAAGGAGAATGCATGAAGAAGAGACAAGAGATGGACGAAATTAAACCTTAAATTGCTCCAAAAAAAAAGAGGTAAATTTTTTCTTCAAATTGGATTTGAGAAATTTTTCAAACCTGTTGGAATTAGTGGCTCATATTAATATTAGTAGAAGGCCAAATAGACAGGAGCGGACGAAATTAAACCTTAAATTCACAGAGCGGGAGGGGGCTTAGGGTTTTTCTATATATATGTATGATGTAACCCTAAATCATTAAGAGTAAAAATACAGCCGCCTCTCTGTAGACATAGGCAAATTGTCGAACCACGTAAATCTGTGTGTCAACTCTCTCTCTTAATCTCTCTTTTCGATTCTATATATTGTTTATCAATTATTGAGCACGATAACAACAAAACTCAACTTACATATTTTCTTAGAGTACATGATTCTTAAGTGCATATCACATGCTTTAAGGGAAGATGCCAATCTAATAAAGTAAATTAAAAAAAAAAAAAAAAAAAAAAACTTCAAAATGGCCATGAATATGTTAGTGAGATTGCTCATAGATAACCCAAAAAATCAAGGGTATGTGGCACCCATAATAGTAAACTGGGTAGGTGAAAGTGGGAAAGCAGCCAACTAAACTCTAATTGGTTAATAATTAGAAACTATTTTAGTCACTAAGCATGTATATATAGTAGCATAAGGTTTTGAACAAGGTTGAAAGGGACAAATTATAGGATTAATAAAGTACTGCAGTTGATGTAAAAAGAATCAGCACCATTTCATGTGGTCTGAAGGAGAGATGTGATTAACAGAATTACACACTTAATATTTTAACAACCTTATACAACGTCATGTTAATGGAAGCTGAGCTAAGCCCATCTTAAGCAGCACTACTTCAAAATTATCTGCCTAAATTATATGGCTGAAGTCATTCTTGGCATGCTAAATGTCATGCATGAGTCATGAGCATGGTTGTTAAGCCTGCCGAGGAGGGACGGAACTGGCGGCCGGAGAGAAACGGTTAGCTATGCAGCTGCAGTATCGAGGTAAGCAGTATTCCCTGTCTCTTCCAAATACTTTTAATTACTATTGACTTTCTCGTAATGTTTCAGTTGATGATTATTTCAAGTGTTACTATTTGTGCATTTACTATCCATCGTTTAAATTCAATAATGTTTTAAAAGTTTATAGTGTTAAGTGTTTGAGAAATACTATATGCACTCTCAAGTGTATACTCACCGTCACGTTTGGGATTGTGGACTTGAGAAGTGGTCTTGCGGGCCTGCGGCCATGAGTGTTGCCAAATCTTCGAAAGTTTGATTGTATGACCGTATACATACGAGGTGTATTTGTATGCAAGACCATAATAAAAGAGGAAATAAAAAGTTAAAAAGGTTCAAAATGAGAAATTCTTTTGCCCTTGCCTCAAAGCATCTCTTTCGTAAAAGCCTAGTGGTTCCAAGCTTATATGGGGCATTAAAGTGAACAGATGAACAGATAATAGAATATTTGCCACTGCCTAAGTGCCTAGGTATTGCAGCATCTAATGCTTTTCTTAGTTGAGCTTGATATTTTGAATTTTCAATATAAATTCTAGATTTGTAAATTACTCATTTATTCGTGTGTTCCCTGCCTGCTATTTGGTGTGACAATCTTAGTGCAATCTCTTTGGCCTATGATGATATAGTAGATTGCACATATGCTTTAGGGTAATGGGCACCAACAAGACAAACAGGATCAGATTGAAACCATGATGGAGTGCTAGCAGGAAATAGCTTCCATGGTTAAGTCATGAGATATTTGTATAGTGGAGGTAATGGCATTGTACAGATCTAGACATGTGTCATTGGGTGATTGGGTGAGCCGGAGCATGTGTTTTCTGACGAGTTGAGGGTATTGCCTATTTTGTAGTCGAGAATCGTAAGACGGTTGGGTAGCCATGCATGGAGGGAATTTTTTACGGTCATTTTCCTTTTGCGCCTGATGAGGGCCCTTTGGGCCTCTCTATTAATGTCACACGCCTCCTTCGATTGAGCTTAGGCCCATAGGCTGGTTTATTTGGCATATTGAGGAACATGGGTATATTAGCCTCTAACCCAGTGTTTCATGTTCGCATCAAACACATTAAAGTAGACTATAATTGTGCGGGAGAAATTGTTCAAAAGTATATTAAAGTTCATTGTGCTTCCACTTGAATTTCAACTTGCAAACATCTTTTCCAAAGGACTCTCTTCTCATTTCAAACTTGGGAAAGACTTATTGAAGGTCCTTGATGAGCCCATCAATTTCCAAGGGCGGTGTTAATTAGTTGACAATGGCAGCATCAGGAAAAAGTGATGTGGAATGACAAAAAAGTAATTTTGCTTTTAATATTTTATTATTTTATATTACCATTTTGTCATCCCACATCACTTTTCCGTCATCCGGGAAAAATGATGCTCTCAAGCATTACTCATAGCTAATTTTCCTGATTGATGTAAATATGTTAATTTTTTTCTCTAATAATGATATTACTTCTTAATAAAATCATGTGTATTGATCAATAAAATCACAAGTTAATAGTAATTATGTTGTTACGTTATTTAAAATTTTAACTGACATGATACCACATACGCAGTTAGATTCAACTAAACAAAATCTTAAGCATAAAATGGATTGTCTCAATTTCATTAATTTTCCTCTTGAGGACAGAATGAGTGACTAAAAGCAAAATCAAGATAATGAACATTAATCAAGCTTATTATAGGTGGTCTTAAAGATAAACATCATGCCATATATATACCACAAACATAAATCGTCATATTACCTCTTGCCTATGTCACCCTGTGTCTCTGAGATGTATGAAAATCATCCTAGGATAAACATCATGTATTGTTCTTTATTAAAAACGTGACTTATGCTGCACCACTTTCATAAAATCTATGGCTTTAGCCTTTTGTGTCCTCCCAAGATGTGAACCTCTTTTGCGGCAAATGTGTGTTTGGTACTCTCACTCCAACTTTTGGCATCACATTCCCTGTAGGGTTCTAATGAGCTCATGATGACTCATTGATTATGAAATATAATTTGGGACTATTTTGGATAGGAGAAATGTTTGGTGTTTGTTTTTGTCCATCTCTTGTCAATTTCTTTACAAGACACGTGGCAAAATGGACATAAAGTAATATTACGTTTCACACATATTTATTACATTGATTTCACATTGATATAAAATGTTTCAAGTGGTTAACCCTTTTAACTTTTTATTATTATTATTATTATTATTATTTTATATGTCAGCACAAGAGGGGGAGAGAGATTCGAACTAGTGACATCTACTTCTTTAGGTATAGTCCTAGCCAATTGAGGTACCTCTTGAGTACCTTTTAACTTTTTTAAGCAATTATAAAAATCACTTAAAACACATTACAACAGCCGGTGTAAGATGAGTGTGTCCATCAATAATCCTAACCAATTATGTAACGACGTAAAGAATATGAGACTTAATATTCATGAGAAGTCGCAAATATGTCCTTGCCTTACACGCTATAAGGTATAAGGCTCTGTTTGTTTTTTTATTTTTATTATTATTTTTTTTTTTATCTTCTGCTGATTGAGTTACCCTTTAGGGTTCTAATGAGCTCATGATGACTCATTGATTATGAGATATAATTTGGGACTATTTTGGATAGGAGAAGTGTTTGGTGTTTGTTTTTGTCCATCTCTTGTCAATTTCTTTACAAGACATGTGGCAAAATGGCAAAATTATTCCTCACACATATTTATTTAATTGATTTCACATTAATATAAAGTGTTTTAAGTGGTTAACCCTCTTAAATTTTTTAAGCAATTATAAAAAATTACTTAAAACACGTTACATCAGTCGGTGTAAGATGAGTGTGTCCATCAATAATCCTAACCAATTATGTAACAATTTAAAGAATATGAGACTTAATATTCATGAGAAGTTGCAAATATGTCCTTGCCTTACACGCTATAAGGTATAAGGCTCTATTTGTTAATATATATTTTTTTTCTTTTATTTTCAGCCGATTGAGCTGCTACCCCTTAAAACGTTTGTTAATGTTTTAATATATATATTAATTTTAGAAATGATATAATCATAAGAGAAGATATTTTAGAGTCTCTTCATTTCTCATTATTACACCAAAAAACGATGTGACAAAACATCATTTCACCTTTCTTCTCTCTTCCTCCCCTTCCCAAAACACACTATAAATAGCTGAATTTATTCACCTTTTACATACCAATTCTCGTAAAATGATGGGTATCCCAAACTTTCACAATCCACCGAGTGAAGGCTTTAGGCTTTCACCCCCTGTTCTCAGATCAAGACCCATGAAAGCATTCTGATAAATTATTCTCAAAGTGGCCCTAAAGCTCTTCGCTTTCTTTTTCATTGGCCTTTCTTTGTGCTCTTTTCCTCATCCAACGTCATAAAACCAAACATAATTCTGATTAAATCGCAGGTTACCGCAGAGAGAGAGATAGACAGAGACAGACAGAGATTTTTTCTTCATTGATATGCCTTTAAATTGTTCAAGCCTGGCTGCCAGAGTTCCACATGTCTCGGGAAGCGGAAGAGTAATCAACAAGTTCACACCCAACCATGTAGGAAGTTTGTTCTTCATCCACCACCAGAACCCATCAAAATACATTGTCTCTCTATCAAATTTCAACCAGAGCTGTTCTTCTTCGACAATGGAGGACCAGAGAAACCTGCGGGTTGCGGCCTCGGAGCCGGAAAAATATTACAAAGAGCTCGATGTTGCTGTCAGAGCTGTACAGATGGCGTGTGCTCTCTGCCAGAGAGTGCAAGACAGTTTGATTGCTAAAACCAACGGTCAGGTCCAATCCAAGGATGACAATTCTCCTGTTACTGTTGCTGGTAATTCTGCAACTTCTTACTTTACTTTTTCTTCATAAAATTTCTGAATTGGGTTTGTGATGCTGCGTTTGATTTTCATGTATTTTGGTCGCTTTTGGCTGTAGCTTTGGTGGGTATTTTAAATTCCTCTGAAAAATTGTCCCTTTATGGGAGTTGGGTTAGGATGTATATATAATTGCTTTCCTTTTAAATTATACGGTAAAGACTTGCTAAGTGATAGTCAAGTTGTTTTCTGACAACATCGTTTCATGAGAATATTAATATTCATTTGTTTGCTTCCTTTTGGTGCTAATACAATAACAATTTTTTAATGGAGTAGGTATTGTCGCGTATATTTTTGAAATGGGCTAATCGTAAGTGCAATTTTTAAGCCACCCATACATATTGAGATTGAATAAGGACTTTGGGAAGCAGAATAATAGGAAGAGAAAGTTAACAAATTGGTTTGAAAGCTGGAATGCATGGAGAAACACATCCCATGTTACTGTCATAGCAAAGAACTTTATCTTCTCATACATGGAAATGGAACATCGCTTGTTGATTAATTGCTAGATGAAAAATAAAAAAAAAATAAAAAAGGTGAGGGACTCTCTGATAAGAGAAATATTCTTAAATACAAGAGACATTTTTTTTAAGGATAGGTAAACTTAATACTATTGTTTAGCTACAAAACTTTTTTTTAAGGATAGGTAAACTTAATACTATTGTGCAATAACAATAGCAATGAAAAAAATTATGGATTGGGCCATTAGGATGCAGTATTGTGGCTGATATACTGCTTGTGGATAGATCATGGAAGACTTCATAATTTCTGAAAACCACAGTAGCCTATGAAGCCACATTTTCAATTTTTGGAAGATGGTAAATTTCCTTGTCAGTTGTGGCTGCTTTTGGAGATACGTAGAATTATTTAAGAATTTGACAACTAGAAAAAGAAAACAAAAAAAAACAAAAGAAGGTAGTATTAGCATAATTCAAAGTGGCAAGTGTGGTCTTTGAGCAGCTCTTGCTATGCATACTGATACAGTAATGCTAAAATTTGGAGTTAAGATGTGCTCATGGGGTATGGGAATTAAATGAGTACCGTAGAGAATGCAAAGTACTTAAAAATTGGTTTGAAGCAGGCACCGAAGACTTTAGTTGTGAATTTTTCAACTATTTGCAACAAAATTCGGGTTTTCTCTTGAGCAAGCTGCATTCTTTATGCATCAAGAATTGGCTTTTGAATTTTTAGTCTCCATTATGGGATATATACCATTATAGTTCATTCATCATCAAAGTGATTCAAACTATCAATAGTGGGATATACTTTCTGTTTACAGAATCACTTACGATGAGTCGATGACACCCAGCTAATATGTAGAAAGTGTGACAGAATAGTGAACTGGTACATAGCAGTCAAATTAGATTCTGCAACAAAACTAGATATCCCCATAGAAATTCTTTTTCTTTTTTCCAGATATTGTTCTATATTAATGTATATTTTAGAAACACTAAAAGGCACTCTTCACTCTTGGGACCAATCTGAGAGGTGAAATCGATGTTTTTATCTGTTCCAGCCTATATAAGTCTCTTTATTATTTTTTTTTCTTTTCATTTTTTTGGTGTGCTCTCTGCAAATGGCTGATATTCTTGCTGTCCCCCTATTAGAGGAAACAAAGTTATATTTTCCAGAAGCAACTCCTTAGCAAGAGTTTCTTTATACCATAAATCATCATGCTGCATCATCTCTAGTTTTCACATAGAACTCTTATTCCCTTTCCTTGTATTCTTGCTTTCTTACATCTTTAAGATACTCCATGTGCTGCCTTAGTGAAGTACCCACTTACCCTCCTTTCCATGGGAAGAATACACCCAAAATTTCCTTTTCATTGTTAGCCATCTTTTTTTGGCATTCTATAAGTACTTTTAATGCTACATGAAAGCAAAGTCTTGCTGTATTTCTATCAAAAATTAACCAAATGCTTCAAACTGCAAAGCTGAAGTTTCCCCTATCAGTACTAGTCTTGAAGTAATTACTTTTGGTTGGGACCTCCACTGGTTTCCTAATCTTCTCCTGGCCCCTCTTTATGTCACAATTTTATGATTGGGGCATTAATTGATGAACGCACTGCAGTTTAAACTTATAGACTTGCTAAGAAATAACTTACAGTATAGTATTAGGCGATCTTGGTTCTTCATATTGCTTGGTCATCATCATCGTTCTGATATGAAGCCTATTTAACCATAGAAACATGTTAAATGAGAGCTATGCTCAGATGACTGAAATGTTTTTAGAGGCAGGTTATAAAATCCTTTTGATGTATCACCATTTGATCCTCAACAAGTAAATTTGATTTCTTCTCATTTAATATATTGAATATGATAGATATATATGCTTATTGCATTTCAGATTGGCTAATTATGTTAATCATGCCACGTACACAGATTGGAGTGTCCAAGCAACTGTCAGCTGGTTACTGTCCAAGTCTTTTGGGAGGAAAAATGTGTCCATTATTGCTGAAGAAGATGTTCAAAAACTCTCCAAGGTTGATGCATCTGGACTATTAGCAGCTGTAGTGAACACTGTGAATGAATGTCTAGCTGAAGCACCTCGTTTCGGACTTGAAGGTCCGAATATGGCCCTCAGGGCCTCAGAGGTGCTCGAAGCCATCAGTCGTTGCAACTCAACTGGGGGTCCTACTGGAAGATTTTGGACACTTGACCCTGTGGATGGTACGTTAGGGTTTGTCCGTGGGGATCAATATGCTGTAGCTCTAGCACTGATAGAGGATGGAGAAGTTGTGCTTGGAGTTCTTGGGTGTCCAAATTACCCTATGAGAAAGGAATGGCTAAGTTATCATCACCGCTATCATAGAATTATAACTAAGTTGACTCCACCTACGTCTGAGTCGTGGGACAAAGGTTTTGTTACTTATGCTACAAAAGGTAGTGGCAAGGCTTGGATGCAACCACTGCTCCATGCAAATAAGAAGTTGGTGTGGCCAAACTCTGCAAGGCCAGTTCGAGTGTCTTCCATTGATGATCCAGCATCGGCAACCTTTTGTGAACCAGTCGAGAAGGCAAATTCAAGTCACTCCTTCACAGCAGGACTTGCTCACACAATGGGGCTTAGGTGCATATATTTTCATTCCATTTTCTTTGCCAAGTTTATACATTTTATTAAGTTCGGCCAGCCTATATTTTCTTTCATTCTTTTACAACATATTCATATCCATTAACACATGACACAGTTGGATAATGAACATTTCTTAGCTGAGCTCCTATAAATATAATTAAAGATGAAACTAGATTCTTGGGTTACATGCAGAGAGCTGAAAGTTCATGTTAAAATGGACAGATAAACAGAAAATGATGATAGCGAGTGTGCGTGCGTTCTTCCTTTTAAAAGGAGAGAGAAAATGAATATTATAATAACAAATAGAAGAAGTTAAAGAAGATGGGGGAATAAAATTGAACACCTTGGCTGTGCGGAAGAGCTCATGCATCATGATTTAACTGCAGGAAGCAACCACTACGAGTATACAGTATGGTAAAGTATGCTGCTATAGCCCGAGGGGATGCTGAGATTTTTATGAAGTTTGCAAGAGCTGGATACAAGGAGAAGATATGGGATCATGCTGCAGGAGTTGTTATCATAGAAGAGGCTGGTGGGGTGGTGACCGATGCCAGAGGGAACCCACTGGACTTTTCAAAGGGCATTTACCTAGAAGGTCTTGATCGGGGGATAATTGCATCTGCTGGAGCCAAACTACATGAGAAGATCATCAGTGCTGTCGATGCTAGCTGGGACTCCTCTAGTCTATAATTAAGGTTCTGCCATTTTACATCCATGGAAGAGAACACGAGTTTACATGATTGGACAGAATAAGGAAATTGTGGATCATCATTTTCTTTTAAATTCTTCTTTTTTCTTCTTTTTTGTGTTGGCTTGGGGGTAGGGGTTGAAGCTTTTGTAATTATAGGTTTGTAGGACATCCCAGAAATCAGCCTGCTTCAGCAGTGAACGAAGCTGGTTTTTGTCTATTTTAAGTCACCAATAATTAATGTTTGGACTGAGGAAGTGAGTCATCCTATTTTTATCTGCATAGTAATCTAAGTGATGTTTAATTTTATTTTTTATTTAGCAAACACTCGTACAACAATGGATGTATGCTTTTTTTTTTTTTTTTTTTGGAGCAAGGATGTATGCTTTTTACTAGAACTATCAAATGCACCAACTTGAATTCCATTAGATATTCTAACACCTAATGAAACAAGTTACTCGGACTTGAGCTTCAGGAGCTAAATGGGCCATTTCTTACCAAAAAACAGAGATCTCTCAATAGTAGCTCACCTGTAGTATTATGAAAACATTAGGGACCCAGTCCAATAGCTTCAAAGGGCCGGTGCAAAAGACGATTTTTAAAGCAATCCAATGAAGGAGTGGCTTAGAAGACGGGAATTAACCCAAAAATTAGAACTTCCATGGCTGCAATGGGGCTGAACCAAGCAGGTGGAAGCCCATTAAATGCCTGTCAGTTGGGATATAGACTTTGCTGAGGGTTTACTGAATCAAACACTTACATGGGCCCCAAACAAGAGAGCCCTAATGCCACCATTAGGATCCACATAGCTCCTCTATTTCTGCTATGCTTGGGGCTTAGGCCTGGGGCATTTGGTAACTAGGCTTTGAATAGCTCAGACAGAACTCTCCTGCTCGGACAGAAAAGCCCATCTCACATATCTTGCGCCCAAAGAAATACTCAACTATTACCAGTTACCACTAGGGTTTGGCATGTATGTTTTGACTAAACCACCGGCCCTAGAAAATGCCGGTGGACATTGATTTGTGGATAATTGTGACAGATGGGAAATATGCAGAAAAAAGTAAATAATGGCACTCATATTTCTAACAAGAATTGATTGGGCCATTGATTTGCATGCCTCTGTGTTTGTGAAGAAGTGGTTGGGTTACAAAGAAGTCAATGTTGTTGTTTATAGTGGTAGGACAACCTTGGCATGCGTGGTCGAATCACAATTTGGCTTCCTATAATGCAATTAAGAAAAGGGTTGCTCCCTTGGTACAAAGTATCTAATGTCCCATAAATGTAATCAATTTTCAAAATAGATTGAAAGGTTTGGTTGGGAGAAGTATGCAGATCGTCAAAGGGTGTTGTGTGATGGGACACATGTGCTGCTTAGATGTTAGATAGGAATTTAGGATCCTTTGCTGTCGTTGATGACTTAATTGGGAACTCTTGGAAATCATTTGGTGACGTGGACTAATTAAAATTCGACACTTGGCATAAGTGGCCACGTCATTCGTGATGAAGAGTGTTTTAAGTTATTTGTTAATGTCTTTGACTTGAGAATAGAGACCAAATCCCATTCTTCTCGAGTTTGCACTTTATTTTGGCTTGAGAATAGAGAACGAACAAATAGATCTACTTCATTTCAAGTGAAATGAAAATGAGTTTTTAAGGTTTGAGATTTTATATTGTTTATCTAATGGTGTATATGATTCCACTTGGCGTAATGAATGGAAACTATCTCCTGAAAATCTTTCAAACAAATTGTTCTGCTGCTTAAGTACCACACCAAAATTCAGCTTTCAAATTTTATTGGTAAGAAGATTATTTATGTGCAAAATGATTTTCATACAACTTGGTAGAGAATTGCAATTGATCCTGGGCTTATTTGGAATTGTTCTTTGATAAGAGCTTTCTATTTTTAAAAATTCAGTGAATTTTTTTGTTTGTTTTTTTGGCTAGATAGTTTATATTTTTTAGTTTTCTGAAAATTGTAACTTAAAATGGTGTTTTCTAAGAACACCAAAATAATTTTTCCTACCATTGATTTAAACTTTTTTAATTAAAAAAAAAAAAGAAAGTAGAATTATTGGAAACATCTTATTATGATTTTTTTTATTGGCTGAAAACCTTTATTTGGGGAAACTATTTTTTGTTCCCATGAACTACAATACCTTGACACTTTTCCTCCATAAACTACCAAATGTGACACCCGACCCCCATAAACTATCATTTTTGTGCTCAAAACCCCCCTTCCATCAGTCAAAGGTGTTAACTCAGGCAGTCTACTCGTCACTTTGCCCCATAAACTACAATGCATTGTCACTTTGACCGTCTGAGCTAACATCTTTGATTGACGGAAGGGGCCTTTGACTAATAGTAGGAGAGTTTTGAGAACAAAATGATAGTTCATGGAGTTAGATGTCATAGTTAATATTTCATAGAAACAAAATAAAAATACGTTTTGGGCAAAAGATAGTTTCCCCATCTATTTGGAAAGTATTTTCTTAAAACACAAACATACAGCAAACACTATGATTTTATAATTTGTCAACTAGGTGCAGGTTGCCACAGCTGGACCACACTCAAATTTGGGCACGCATTATGATTTTATAATTTGTCAGTGGGAATATTTTGGTTAGGTACCAAGAAGGAAAAAAGAAACTGCTGTTATAATATAATAAATCTTCTCATACATATGGCTGAAATTTGGAGAACTTTCAAAATATTACTTCAATGGGCAATTTCTGCCTGAAAAAAAAAAAAAATCAGGCATAATTTTAGCTTGCTACAAGCAACCACAAGTTCAAAAATTTGGATAATTTTTTTATTTCTTTTTTTTGGAAATCCCTGATGGAATCCATGGCACTGTTGCTATCAAAAAAGGAGTGTAGAAGATTAATATACAATATATGGGTATAGTGGAGTATTGGCTATAATCATCATGAACACAAATTGAACAGAGAGCATGTTTTGAGAATGACCCATCTTTGATGCTGGACCAATCTTTTGCCTCTAAGTAGATAGGAAGCAATTTTTTGATGGGTGGGTATCATGAATGCATTTGGGTTTGGATATATCTTTCCGATTTCAAAGAAAAATGTAAAGTTGGAAAATGATTAACAAAGTTTTTGTTCACATTTAATAGTGCCACTCTACTCGTGTAGATCACTCTACGGGGTGCGATCAATTTTGAATGTCATAAAAGACTTTGACTTCTCTCACTGGACACTAATTAATTTTCACATGTGATGGTCAAAGACTCGATCCAACAAATAATAATAGAAACAGGGTCATTAGTTCTAGTTACGGGAGCGTTGAGTGATGGATTGTTGAGTTGCAATAGTGTTACTTTGCTCATGTGGGTGACTCTTAGAACATACCTTGCGATGTGCGATTTCGAATGACATAAAAGGATTTGGCTTTCATCACCAAACACCAATTGATTTTTCATATGAGATGGTTAAAGGCACGATCCAACAATTTTATTCTAGTTCATTCTATTTAAATTGACCATTGTTCTTAAAATATGTGATTTTTACGTGCACTTTTAATAGAATTAATAGATAATATGCATTTTAAAATAGTGATGTTGCACTTCACACCCACTTCACATCGACAAATTTGAAGTGTTTTTAAGTAGCACACTTTCCATGTTAGCCATTTGAAATAAACAAAAAAAAAAAGTTACTTCAAAGTCACCCAATGTAAAATGAGCATGATAAATAGGTGTGAAGAGAGTAGCACTACTCATTTCAAAAATATTAGCGCTTAGACAACAACATTTTTATTCAACAACTATCCTACAAGGTTGATGTGGCAATACCTACAAATCCTTGGATTTGTTCTTTAACAATGACTAATCAAAAGGTTGGTTGAGATTGTCACATTAACATTGCGAAATTATAGCATTATTCTTTTAAAAATAAGTAATACTATATATTACACTTTCATCACACCCCTATTTCATTGGGCTAATGTGGCACTACCTATCAACAAGCCAATGAGATAAAGATGAAAAAGGGGTATAGCGTGTAACATTAATCTTTAAAAATACATCAAAGAATAATGTGTTTTAAGAATAACTGTCAATTTAATAAATTAGTTTGAACAAATTTCTTCTCACCCAGTTTAGAAAACCTTTGTTGGTAACCAAAGCTCATTACTAACTCTCCGGGTCGGAACTACTCTTAACCTCGAGGGTCCCGTTCCCCTCCAACATTTAAAACATGGCATAAAATAAAAAATTTAAAAATTTATTCTAAATTTTAATTTTATTTTTTTAAGAAATGGGCCTCAAAACTAATATTTACCTTTAACTATTTTTTTATTTTTATCCTCCTCGATCTCTTAAAATTCTAATTCCACCCCAATGATTCTCATGGTTATCGTTTCAAATGGACAATAAAATGTGATATAAAGGGCATTAGTGATATTCGTGGTGTGAGAATATGCAGTTACTTTGGCTCAAGGATCACCGTCAATTTTAATGATACGCAGAATGGAGGTTGGACGCATTGATGCCATGTTGCCGCTTACACACATATCTCATTTATTTTGCTCGGTACATCCACCATTGCTTTAATAAAAATAAAAATAAATCTCATCTTTGTTGCTTTATAGTCAAATTATCTGCACGTGGTTGTACCTCCACGGACAGGGATCCTTTCTTGTTCCTTTCTTTTTCCCAGGAATAGTCTTCAAACGTAACCAGATAAATAATGTTGAGACGCAACAATGTTGTTTTGTTCTTTTAAACAGCTCTTAAAACATGTTTTGTATGGAATTAGATTTTTTTCAGTTTATTTGAACGAGAGAGTATTCGGTTAGTTATATATATTTGAAGGTATTTTTATTCTTTTACTTTTTGATGAGGAGAAAAAAATATCCCTAAAATATAACTAACTCTATATTTTCAAGTTAAAGTGAATCGGAGAGGATCCTTATTCATTTTACATTATTCGATTTCGAACGTCATAAAACACTTTGGCTTTCCTCACTGTACATCAATTAATTTTCGTATGATCTGATTAACGACCCGATCCATCAAATAATTATTTCATGATTTGCGCCTTTTATTTTGGGACCCTTGTTATTTTTTATTTTGTAGTTTACCTCTAACCTAAAAGTTTAGTTCCTACCCCTTAGAATGCATGCTAGGCAAATAAACTACTTGCACATGCCACCAATATTGGACCTACCCTATCTCTATTACCAAAACTGACCATTAAAAGTTGCATACAGTTATAACCCACTTCATCACATCCTCTCAAAAGTCCCCCATCGCGCATGCACAACCGTCTCTATTGTTTCATGGTCCAGATTATATTTCACATATCTAACGAGCTATACATAACATGAAGTTACAAATATGTTGTTGGGTTACTTAAAAATTTTAAATAATATTGTATAACAAAATAAAAATTTTATTCATAAAATTATTTTCTCTTCATTTTGATTCCTTAAAAGGATAGTTTTTTAAAAAGAAAAAAAAAAAAAAAAGGAAAGGAGAGGAGCATAATAAGTGCGGTTAACCTACTCACATTCAATGAGGCCCCTCAACTGTCCAAAACCCTCCACATAAATGCTCTTTTGTCACCCCCACCACCCCACTTATATATTGCTCCACACAAGCAATCCCATCTCTCCTCATCACATCCCAACCAGCTACAATGAAACCCACAACCAGCATTCTCTTAGCCTTTTTTCTCCTCACAGCGGCCGTCTCTCTAGCGGCCCGCTCCGGATCCGACGGGTCCTTTTCAGCCCAGCTCAAGCACTCCTCCAAGAACAAAAACGACAAAGGCGGTGGAAACGATGGCGGCATGGGCGGGTTCTTTGGGCCCGGAGGCGGGTTCGGCATACCCGGTTTAGGGAAAGGGTGGGGCGGTGGAAACGGTATGGGAGGCGGGTACGGACTCGGGGTCGGAGGTCCTAATGGAGGTTACGCTAAGGGTGGCGTCACAAGGCCTACTGTGGTGTGCAACGAAAAGGGTCCGTGCTACAACAAGAAGCTTACGTGTCCGGCCAAGTGCTTCACTTCCTACAGCCACGCCGGGAAGGGATATGGAGGAGGCGGAGGCGGCGGCGGGTGCACCATGGACTGCAAGAAGAAATGTACTGCTTATTGCTAGATCGATGGATAATTATTAAGCAGCCAGTTTGCGGCCGGTATTAATTAACTAGTTTCTTTCTATTATGATCTCAGTAGTTGTATAAGCATGAGACGACGTAGTTTTATATATATATATATAGCTTATATTATATTATATATATGTGATTTTGGTGTAAGGGTTTATGTGTGTTTTCTTCTTTTTCTTCCTATTTTCTCTCCAATACCAATATATATATGGAATGGAAATATAAAATATTCGTACGTACCTTTTGGGCTATAGAATTATAACAAATAAAGAGCACTGGTTTAATTTGTAATTAATGGTGAAAAGTTGGATGTTTTGGGGCTTTTGTGCCAGTTTTTTCATATTTTCAAGAAGAAAGCTGCAATACATGCATTTCTCATATATTCTTTTACAAATTCAATAGTAGATTTGAAATAACATATTCATACGGAGACGGATGGAAAATGTAAAAAAAAAAGAAAGGTGAATTCTCTTTCCGAGTTGAAACTCTCTTGGGGTAAAGTTTGTGAATTTAATGTTGAAAGATTTGCGATTCTCTTTCTGAGTTGAAACTCTTCGGCTAAAGTTTGTGAATTTAATGGTGAAAGATTTGAAACTAAAGAAACTCTCATTCTCAGTGGCATTAAAATTACTTTGATCACAAGCAAGATAGGTTCTTACACTAAATGTGTCGAAAAATCGGAAGGGTGTACGTAGAGCTATACAGACATGATACTTATTATGTTAGTCAGTGACAGAGGGAGGGGGATCAAGACTGGCATGGGGTATGGCTTGGCCCCTACCAAACAAATTTTGGCATTGTTTTTAAATTTTTTGGCCCTATTCAATAAAGAATTTTGGTCATATTCTTAAATTTTTTGGGCCATACTCATTAATTATTATTATTATTTTTTTTGGCCCTTACGGCCTTGCCAACGCAAAACCTGCATTTCTAAATTTTTAGAATCAGGGAAAAAAGACCTGCTATTCACTTGTTTTGTAGTTTGGGAAATGTGAGTAAATTGGCACGAGGGCGGGCTCAATGTAATTGGGGCCTCAGGCAAAATTTTGAAGTTTGACCTTATTTTTTTTAATATTTAAATATTAATTAAATAATATTTATTTTAATAATATTATTATTATTTTCATTCTTATTATTGTTTCATGACTTTTAAGTTTAACTTTTAACTAGTTGCCAAAAAAAATTGATGTGGCATATATATATTTTTTTTTTGGTTAATTGGTCTTATTTTACAATGAGCTTATTATATTGGGGCTTTATTTTAGAGGCCTTAAATTTTTATGGGAAAAAATTTTGTGCCTTATTTAAAAAAAAAAAAAATTAGGCCTTAAGTTAAAAAAAAATTAAAAAAAAATTTAGGCCTTATTAAAAATTTTTTTGGACCTTATTAAAAAAAAAAAAATTGGGCCTTACTAATTGGGGCCCCTAGGCGACCACCTCAGTGGCCTAGCCATTAAGCCGGCCCTGTTTGGCACACACATGGCAAGAGACAGAGTGTGCAGTGACTTTTTATTGTTTATTTTTTCAAGTTTTAATTTTCTGATATCTTGCCAAACTTGTCGTGCATTGTGTGTGTGGGTGTGAGAATTTAAGTGTGGAAATGGGCACACCAAGGCAAGTGAAAACCGTGAGAATTACACTTATTTTGTTGTTATTTAATAAGTATAGTTATTTAATTGTAAATTGCAATATTTTTTAATTTTTATTCGATAATTATAGTTTGGGGTTGTCTTTAGTTTATAAAAAAAAAAAAAAAAAAAAACCAAAATATTTTTTTTTAATAAAAAAATTATAAAGTTTGTAAAAAAAAAATGGTTGGTCCCCTCCCATCAAATTTCCTGACTCCGTCCCTAATGTTAGTTATTATATAATTAAATTTATTTTTTAAATTTTTGTTTATTTTTTGTACCTATGCCACATGCGGTATTCATGTAAGTTCTCCCGTAAATTTATATAAAAAGAGCATGAATTTGTTGGAAAATTATAAGAAAATTTTAATACTCCAAACATTTTTCATGCGAGTACGGTAGTACCCATGAAAGAAGATTAGCATGTCACTTGAGACGTCGGTCAGATTAAGACATACAACTATACAATGTTCCTAATAAATAGTCCAAAAAAAAAACCTAAAGCATCAAAGTAGAAGACATTATAAGAGTGTGTTTGAGTTTGTAAATTTAAAAAGTGATTAAAAATAACAATTTTAAAACGTGATTTTTAAAAACGCAATAAAAACGTTTGACAAAATTACAGTTTAGCCTTCAAAGTTGTATGATTTTTTACGTAATACCAAACAATCTATTTTATGCAATTTGATTTAAAATTGCATTTTTTTTATTTTTAAAATCACAATGCTAATTAAGCACACCCTAAGTCACATTTCAATGCCCGGGGTATATAGGACTTGTTTTGTAACGGACTTAGTAAAGAGTTTTTTTTTTTTTTTATTTGAAAAAAATTTAGTCTCATTGAAGAAAGATTACGAGCATAACACTCTTACAGCATATAGCAAAAAAGCTCTGAAAAATTATAGCCGAAGCTACGGGATTACAAATCATAGATGCTTACATAAAAATCAAACATTCAAAACCTATCTATGACATCAATATCCGCTACCTTATGACTATTTTTCAGTTGTAACATCAGATCTGTTCCAAACAGACTCAACTCAATGCATAGGTAGCTCATCTTTTTTACTCTGAAAACAGGTCACATCCACAACTCAAATGTCTAGACAATTCTTATTCAAACAAAAATACAAAAAAAAAAAAAAAAAAGAAGAGAAAACCCAATCCCAACAGAAAAATAGCCATAAGAGCACAAATCTGCTCCTGAGAAGATTAGATCCACTTCTCATCGACCCAAAACGGTTGGGAAACTATATCATTTTTCTCGTAGATCGCTCACGAGAACAGATTTAAAGAGAAAACTATTATTCAAAACAAACAAAACAAGCAACACAGCTAGCAAATCAACAGCGACCAAAGTGGAGAAGATGATGGGCGCTGGCCATCGTTGGTACGTGGTGGAGCAGATGGAGGAGAAGGGAGACGCAACACCTTGGAGGGTAGGCAGTAGCGTTGGAGTTGTTGATTTCTGGCCGAAAAATACCTAAAAAAAAAAAAAAAAAAACGCTGAAAAGGAGAAGGGAATTAGGAGGGGGGAGAGGAGGAGTTGAAAGTAAATGATTTGATATGAAAGGTAAGAAAGTTAAAAAGGTTAAAATAAAAAAATAAAGGTAAATCCAATCAAGCCATTATGAAAGGTAAGAAAGTTAAAAGGTTAAAATAAAAAAAATAAAGGTAAATCCAATCAAGCCATTATTGACTTGAAGGCTATAGTCGAATCGAACCAAGTCCATCCAAAAAAATTGATTGGAATCTGATCAACAGAAAAGTGAACACTATAAGATTATGTTTCCTTGTAGGGTTCATGATTGACCAAGGCCAGCTGGCCAGCCGCGGAAGCTTAAAGTGGTGTTTGGTAAATGAGTTGGCTTAAATATTGTAGTTGGTATAGATTAATGTGAAAAAAAGTAAGAATATTTGATATAAAAAAAATAAAAAAGTGGTATAGAAAAATGAAAAAATTTTGTTTTGTAGTGATTTTTTTATTTGAATAATAATAAAAAGTTAATAATTTGATATAAAAAGTGAAAAAAAAAAAAAAAAGTTAAAACACTTTGATGTTGATTTTTTTTGGGAAATAGTGATGAATAGTAACGAGAAAACCCAACTCTTTTACCAAACAGAGCCTATAAGAGGTCAACCGGGAAGATAGGGGTTGTTTGTCGCTGTTGGACCCAAATAAAAGCTTTATGCTATTCACCTTAAATTTAATTCAAATATTTTTATTTTTTATTTTGCATTAATTGTATTTTATTATTATTTATATAAAAATATATTATAATTTTTTTTTTTTTTTTTTTTTTTGGGTTCTCATATCAAATATTCTTACTTCAACAATTTCATGTCACTTTTCTTCTCTTAAACTAATGGCAAACAGCCCCTATAGGCAAGGCCGGCTAGACCACTAGGCAAGTGAGGTACTCGTCTAGAGCCCCCGGATTAATAAGGTCCAAAAAAGAAAAAAAAAAATTTGCCCAAAAATATTTTTTCATAATTTTTTTTTTTTTTGTAATTTAAGGCCCATTATTATTATTTTTTAATTAGGCCTAAATTTTTTTTTTCATAAAAAATCAAGCCTCTAATTATGATAAGTAAATAATTTAAAAAATGCCTCAATTTAATAAAGCTCAAATATAATAAGCCCATAGTAAAATAAAATCAATTAACCAAGAAAAGCAAATATCCTTATACTTGAAAAAAAGCCTATCTACTAATCTACCTATGCATCCGAAATTATTTAATACTGAAAGATCATTTTAATCCTACCTAACCATCCTTTTTTTTTTTTTTCTTCTCCACTACCGGCAGTCTTCCCTATTATTTTCTTTTTTTCTCTTTCCTTAATTTCACTCAAAACAGAACATGATGGAGAGAGATGAAGAGAGAGAGAGAAACATGTGTATCAATGAGGTAAGAATTCATAAAAATAAAAAAATAAAAAAATCATTGATTTATTATTATTTTTTTTGTAATGTGTATTTCTGTGCTTCATTTTTCTTGTGGGTTTTGTATGAGTTTTTGTCAATTTTTTTTTTTTTTGGTAGGTTTTGTTTGAAACAGGTGTATCAAAGAGGTAAGGATTCATTAATATATATATATTGATGTGCTTGATTTTTCTAGTAGGTTTTGTATTGGTTTTTGACAAAAATTTTGGTAGGTTTTGTTTGAAATAGAGGTGTATCAAAGAATCAAGTGAATAAGTTACTAACTTACTGCCATGGTATGGATATTGTTTTTTTTTTTTATAATTTTGTATGAGTTCTTTGGTGGGTTTTTTTTTTTGGGGGGGGGGGCTAATTTGCTTTTGTGTGCTTCAATTTTGGAACATGTGCTTAGCAAAAATTTGGTGTAGTTCTTGGATTAATTTGTTTATTATTGTGTTTATTTTTGTAAAGA
Source organism: Corylus avellana (assembly GCF_965113065.1). Lineage (NCBI taxonomy): Eukaryota > Viridiplantae > Streptophyta > Magnoliopsida > Fagales > Betulaceae > Corylus > Corylus avellana. Next base: position 43,234,846 of record NC_142490.1, on the reverse strand, counting down.
TTAATAAAAATAAGGGGAAACTTCAGAAAACCCCCCTGAAGTTCCAGCCGATTTGAAAAGACCCCCCTGAATTTCCAAAGCTCTCACTTAGACCCCCTGAACTTTGGTTTTCTCTCACTTTGGACCCCTTTAACATTAAACTACGTCGTTTTGGATGTTTTATACCCATTTTACCCTTCCTCAAAACTATGTCGTTTTGTGTCCTAAAATCACAACACATATCCAGCCCAAAACGACGTCGTTTTAAGCATAATTTTTTTTTTTAATTAAAAAAAGTAAAATATATATATATATATATAAAAAATAAAAAAAAAATAAAAAAAAAAGGGGGTGGCTTCAGCCACCCCTTGGCCAAAATGGGGTGGCCGGACCACCCCATTTTTGGCCAAGGGGGTGGCTACAGCCACCCCTGGCCGATCTGGGAGTGGTCGAACCACCCCCATGGCCAAGGGGGTGGTCCGGCCACCCCCTTGGCCAAAAAAAAAAAAAAAAAAAAAGGGATGGGGTGTTTTTGGGGGTGGCCGGACCACCCCCAAGGGGCTGGGGTGGTTTCGGCCACCCCATACTGGCCGTATGGGGTGGCCGAAACCACCCCCAGCCCCTTGGGGGTGGTCCGGCCACCCCATATGCACCCCCCCGCCCCCCCGTTTTTTTTTTTTTCCCTTTTGGGGGTGGCCGGACCACCCCCATGGCCAAGGGGGTGGTCCGGCCACCCCCAGACCGTCCAGGGGGTGGCTGAAGCCACCCCAGTTTTTTTCTTTTTTTCTTTTTTCTTTTTTTTTTAAAAATTTTTTTAAATTTTTTAATTTTTTCTTTTTTAAAAAAAATAAAAATTAATGTCTAAAACGACGTCGTTTTAGGCTGGGTAATTTTAGGACACAAAACGACGTAGTTTTTGGGAAGGGTAAAATGGGTATAAAACATTCAAAACGACGTAGTTTAATGTTAAAGGAGTCCAGAGTGAGAGAAAATGGAAGTTCAGAAGGCTTAAATGAGAGTTTTAAAAATTCAGGGGAGTCTTTTCAAATCGGCTGGAACTTCAGGGGGGTTTTCTGAAGTTTCCCCTAAAAATAAAAACTCTAAATATAATAATAATATTAAAATAAATATTATTTAATTAATATATGAATATTAAATAATAATAATAATACCCCATTTAAAAGTTTCGCCTATCTAAGGTCCAGACAAGATTGAGCCGGCCCTGCCAATAGGCTTTTGCTGAATATTTGTACGATGAACGACAATTGCAAGTAGCCTGGATTCAGCGGGATCAGAGTAGAGATTCAGAGGTGAAACTCTGCCCAAAGCTTCTCACGAATGGATGTGATGTGACACCACATATAGCTTTCTTAAAAATAAAAATAAAAAGGTTTGTTTTATTAGAAATATTTGGCCTATCAAATATTTTTTTAAACAAATTCTTGAAAAGTGATTTGTCACAGACTATACTTAAAACAACAACAACAAAAAATTTAATAATAATTATGAGAAATTTAATTAGTTGGTGTTGTATTTGGCTCCGACAACTCTGGCCGACCTACAAAGTTGTGCTGGTAAATATATATAAGAACCCAACTACACGCATTCATAACTTTACCAAAATATCTTTATTTCAAGCGTACGTGGTTGAATATATTGGCAAAAGTCTGAGAAAAGTCTTACAGAAATCTATTATAAGGAGAAAGCCTTCAACCCTTTACCTTCACACCAATTCCCAGCAAATGGGTTCTCTCTCGCATCAATCAACCCTCATTACCACCAAGACTTTCTCTTCTTCCTTTCCAAAAGGGCCTCAGCTTTCTAAAGCTGGAAAGCGGAGCCACCACCTTGGTGCAAGAGTGGCGTGCAAAGCCACCAATGGTGACCAAAAAGATGGACACCCTCTTCAAGGGAAACTCGATAGGAGAGATATGCTCATTGGCCTTGGAGGCCTCTACGGTGCTGCTGCCAGTCTTTACAGTGACCCGTTTGCCTTGGCAGCTCCGGTGTCGGCGCCGGATCTTACACAATGCGGCGAGGCTGACTTTCCTGCCGGAGCAATACCAACCAATTGCTGCCCACCAGCATCCACAAAGATCTTAGACTTTAAGCTACCTTCCCAAAACGCCCCCTTGCGTGTTAGGCCTGCAGCTCATTTGGCTGACAAGGAATACATAGCCAAATACAACAAAGCCATTGAGCTCATGAAAGCCCTCCCCGCCGACGACCCACGAAATTTCCTCCAACAAGCCAACGTTCATTGCGCATATTGCGACGGCGCGTACCACCAAGTCGGGTTGCCAGACCTCGATCTCCAAGTTCACAACTCCTGGCTCTTCTTTCCCTTCCATCGCTACTACTTGTACTTCTACGAGAAGATCTTGGGAAAGTTGATCGGCGATCCCACCTTCGCCTTGCCATTCTGGAACTGGGATTCCCCTGCTGGCATGCAAATGCCAGCCTTGTTTGCCAATCCCAAGTCAGCCCTCTACGACATCCTCCGCAACGCCAATCACCAGCCGCCAACTCTGCTCGACCTCGACTACAACGGCACCGACGTGGCATCGACAACTAAAGACCAGCTCTCCAGCAATCTCAACATCATGTACCGGCAAATGGTGTCCAACGGCAAAAACGCCCAGCTGTTCCTCGGCAGCCCTTACCGGGCCGGAGATGAACCCGACCCGGGTTTTGGCTCAATCGAGAACATTCCTCACGGTCCCGTGCACATATGGTCCGGCGACAACACCCAGCCTAATTTGGAGAACATGGGGAACTTCTACTCCGCCGCCAGAGATCCCATCTTTTTCGCTCACCACTCCAACGTTGACCGAATGTGGACCGTCTGGAAGACGCTGGGAGGGAAACGAACAGACTACACAGACTCCGATTGGTTAAACGCCGCGTTTATCTTCTACGACGAAAACGCTCAGCCTGTTCGTGTTAAGGTAAAGGACTGCCTTGACCAAAGCAAGCTGGGTTATAAATATCAAGATGTGGATATTCCATGGCTCAAATCTAAGCCGACTCCACGCAAATCTAAGTTCAAGAAAGTAGCCAAGTTTTTGCATTTAGGACATGGGGATGTAGCACTCGCCGCTGAAACATCGCCAAGTGTCAAGTTTCCGTTTGTTTTGGACAAGGCGATAAGCACTGTGGTGGCTAGGCCGAGGAAATCGAGGAGCCGGAAAGAGAAGGATGACGAGGAGGAAGTGTTGGTGATTGGAGGCATCGAGTTTGAGAGAGATGTGCCGTTGAAGTTCGACGTTTATATTAACGATGAGGACGACGTTCCAAGCGGGCCGGACAAGTCGGAGTTTGCAGGGAGTTTCGTGAACGTGCCACATAAGCACAAGCATGGGAAGAAGTTGAACACCTACTTGAGGTTGGGGATCTCTGACTTGTTGGAGGATTTGGAAGCTGAAGATGATGACACCGTGGTGGTCACTTTGGTGCCTCGGTACGGGAAAGGGCTAGCCACCATTGGTGGGATCAAGATTGAGCTTCTTTCTTGAGCTTTCAGATTTCAACAATAACAATTGAACCGTACGGTTGTTGTGGTTCTGTTTTTTCGCCGTATCGATTGTCTATATATGTTGTGAGACAATTGAGGAATTTGACTACTTTTACCCATCGAACTTTTGTTGTTTGTCAATCGAGTCTTTGTATATTTTGTTGCTTGTACTTTTCTTCTTACCCATGGCTATGAGAGCCAACATAAAAATAAGGATTAAAGGGTTAAATACTTTAGACCCCTTTGGAGTTTTATAACTTTGTTTTTTTTTTTTTTTTTTGGATTTTATTTTTATCACATGAGGTTTCTGTGGTTTTGATAATAGATAAAGTTAGTCTTCCGTCAGTTGAACGTTAATTGATTTAACGAAATTTTACGTGAACCAATCAAATGTTAATACGTAACATCTACTTAATTTTTTTTAAAATTAAAAAAAAAAAATTGGAGGTGGCCGAGCCACCCCCTTGGCCATTTGGGGGTGGCTCGGGCTCCAAGGGGGTGGCTCCAGATGGGGGTGGCCAGGCCACCCCCATGGCCATCGACCACCCCCAATTTTTTTATTTTTTGTTTTTTTTTTTTCAAAAATACTTTTTTTTTTAATTTTTTTTTAATTAGGTGTCACATGTCAACATTTGATTGGCCCACGTGGTATTCCGTTAAATTAACTAACGAAGGATTAATTTTGGTCTATTATCAAAATTATAAAGACCTCCTGTAATAAAAATAAACCCTAAAAAAATATAAAGTATTTAACCCTAAAAATAACCCAACATAAATCAAAACCAGTACCCATGACCATGAGAGCCCCAACTAGATAAGCATACCACTTGAGACGTCGGTAAGCATTAACGTAGATGCACTATTGTATTATAACACAAGATTCTCATGAAAAGACGTGACGTGACTGGATCCTTATGGAGAAATTGAAGAGAAAATCTACTAGTAGTGCTTAATTTAAAACCAAAACGACAGAAAAACAAAAACAAAAATTGACCAAGGTCAACAGAGGTGAGTGCTGTATGTGTTTTTGCTTCCGAGGATCTTCGCTGCAAAACTTTCCTTTAAACTTTCGGTGTGGGACAAAAGAAAAAAAAATTAAGAGACAATGTTCTTAAGTTTGCAATAAGATAAATTAGATTTTAAAAAAATTTAGACTTTAGATTGTAAAGAAATCTAAAAAGTTTAGAATTAATTATTATGCTAATATAATATAAACTTAACATTATAACCCTAATACTGCTAGAGTATAAACTTAATACATAAAATTAATATGGGAAGTAGGGGTGCTCAAACGGTTATAATAGGTGGTTATTGGTTATAACCGCAACTGCAACCGTCTTGGGTGGTTATCAATTTTTAATAAGAAAAAATTACAATTTACCCCCTTAAAGTTGACAGCACTTTTCAATTTGAACACCAAAGTTTTAATTTTTGCAATTCACCCCCACAAAGTTTCAATTTTTTTTTCAATTCGACCAATATTATTTCAAAATTCCCAAATTACCCATAATTTTTATTTTTTTATTTTTATAATAAATTTGGGGCTGCAAAAATGGCCAAATGGCCAAAGAGGTGGCTACGGCCACCCCGAATTTTTTTTAAAATTTTTTTATAAAAAATAAAATAAAATAAAAATTATGGGCAATATGGGAAGTTTTGGATACAATTAGTCAAATTGAAAAAATTTGAAACTTTGGGGTGGTGAATTGTAAAAATTGAAACTTTGGTGTTCAAATTGAAAAACGCTGTCAACTTTGGAGGGTAAACTGTAATTTTCTCTTTTAATAACTGTAACCGCAACAGCCTTGGCAGTTAGCGGTTATTCAATCCAATAACCGGCGGTTTTATAACTTTTTTTTTTATATGGGCTTTTGGACTTTTTTAGTGCTTTAGACCTTTAAAAGTGTTTTTTGGACCGGCTAATATTTTTGAATAAGGCTTAGCCCAAAACATCACATACTACATTATATATTTCATGTACATAGTCATAAATAGCCAAAATCCATTAATCTAAATACAAATGAAAAAATTAATATAAAATATAAAATATAAAATATTTATATTTATATTATAATATAAAAATAAAGGTGGTTAGCAGTTATAACCACTTTACCCTACTTCCTAAAATCGCTAACCGCAACTACCTTAGGCGGTAGGCGGTTAGTAGTTTTTAATAACCGCCTACCAAAGCGGTTAGCGGTTAGTATAACTGCCACGTTTGAGCCAGTGGCAGAGCCACGTTACCCACGGCACCCCCAAGGATTTATTTTATTTTATTTTTTTTAACCCACGGCACCCTCAAAATAAAAAAAATAAAAAAAAATAAAAATTCTTTTTACAATTTTACCTACCCATTACCCAAGACACATCAATCCTTCTCCCGCATGCCCATTTAACCCACGACAATTTAATCCACTACAACCCTTTTGCTGCACCCCAAAAAAAAAAAAAAAAAAAAAATCTCTAAGACGCTCTCTAGTCTCTTTGTAAAGTGCAGTTCTAGACTTTTTTTTTTTTTTTTTTATTTTTTATTTTTTACACTTATATCTTTTTGATATAGTATCAACATGTTACATTTCTAATATATCAATTTCAGCACATATTTATGAACTTTTATAGATATTTTTTGTGATGCATATATTATGTGAATTACCAAATTTTTATGGTGAAGAAGACGTTAAAAAAAATTTAGCAACCCTCCCAATATAAAATGACTGGCTTCGCCACTGGTTTGAGCAGCCCTAATGGGAAGACCCACAGTAATCATTGATAATAAGGATGAATTAGTAGCTTATCATCATCCACATAAATCACACCTTCTAATTCGTCAATCAAAACTAAACATTCAAGAAGCATCAAAATTGAATTAAAAAAACAACATCAAATCGGGGCAAAAGTTGTGTCGTCATATATCCAATTTAATTAACACATTGCGAGACAAAAAAAATAAATAAATAAAAAAACTCTATGACAATCAATCGGCGTCGACGTTCTCGTCTGCGTCGGCGTCGGAGTTCTCGTCTGCGTCGATGTTCTCGAAGGCCCATGCATTTTTGTCGTGGAGATCCTTCTCCTCTTCCGGCGTGAAGTCGTTCTTGACCCCGAAGAAGCGGCGCACGTACTTCACGCTCTTGTTCTTGATCCGATCGGCGGCGGCCTGCAAGAGAAAAGAGAGCATGTCTTTGATGTTGAGATAATTAGCAGCGAGAATCAACTCCTTGAGACACTCGTTGCTCGCCGGGCTCCCGTCCCCGAACTCCTCGTTCACGAACTTCGCTTCGAACGCCTCCCTCTCCTTCTCCACCTCCTTCCTGCCCTCCTCGTCGCTCGCCGCCAATTTGGCGCTGAGCTGGACGGCGCCCCGGCAGTACTGGATAACCTTGGCGAGTGCGGACGACGACACGTTCAGGAGAGGAAAGACGGTGTCGTACGAAACGCCGTCTTCCTCGAATAACGACTTGACGGTCTGTAGCTCCATTGCCACGGCCTCCTCCACCTCGAAGAAATCGCCGTCGGAGGTACTCAGCTTCACCGTCTTCCGGTCGACGACTTTGGGGCTTGGGTTTTCGCGGTTGTCGGCCATCGGGAATCTTTGAAAAGTTGAAATTGAGAGAGAACCGCCGGCCATCGGGAAACTTTGAAAAGTTGAAACTGAGAGAGAGAGAGAGAGAGAGAGAGAGGTAGGTTGAATTGCCGTGAAAGTGATGAAAATGTGAGGAAAGGGGACGCGGTTTTATAGTGGATGAAGAATTTTGATCGCCTTGGGCTTGGGATGTGTTTTCCTAGTGGGATTGGGTTACGATTAATAACTCCTTTTCCACGTGGGATTAGGTTTTGGTTTTTAACAAATTAGGAAAAATTATTTAATTTATACTTGTAATTTGAGGACGTGACAAATATACCTGTGTTTACTAATTTAATTATACTTGTTAATTTATATATGAATACATTATACATGAGTAGATTTTTGTATATATATGTGTGGGTGTAATGCATGTATATACATACTATACGATAAACATATAAATTTGAGATTAAAATTGGTTAAAATTTAAGTTAATTTATTTAATTACTTAAAAAATAAATCTTAATACTAATTAAATAACTAATAATTACTGCATGAAATTACCAAAAAAAAAAAAAAAAAAAAAAAACCCATTATGGCCGGTATGGGGGTGCTAGTTGAACCACCTAGAAGGAGAGTTTGACCACCCTCAAATAGCAAAGTAAGGGTGGCCGAAACCACCCCTTATGTCTTGTCTAGGGGTAGTCGAACCAACCGCATGATGTCATGGTTATTGAAGGTGGTTTAGTTACCACCCAAAAGGTCAAAAAAAAAAAAAAAGTGGCCAAATCACTTTTATGATTCTTCCGGTGGCAAAACTATGGGTGAAAAGGCAATTAGTAAAATTTACTAATTACCTAGACAGTTATCCGCCTAGACGGTTAATCGGCGGTTAGCGATTAATAACCCTAATAATTGCTTACCAATTTTTAAAATAAAATATTTTGAAAAAATTAAAAAACAAAACAAAACGACATCGTTTATATATATATATATACACAAAAACGACTTTGTTTCATATATATATATATGACGGTTAACAAAAATTTCCTAACCGCCTTTAAAAACGAACGATTAACGGTTAGTATGCAACATTTTCACCCCTAGGCAAAGCCATAAGGGGATAACCACTATTTTTTTTTTTGTTATTTTGGCCTTTAGGGGAGACCAAACCACCTCCAAAAGCAATAGAGTGATTTAGCAAAGCCATAAGAGGACAACCACTATTTTTTTTGTTCTTTTGGCTTTTAGGGGTGACCAAGGGCAATGGAATGATTTGGCCACCCTTAAGCCTACATTATTATTTGTTTTAATGAGGCATATAGTCACAACATAGTAATTTTTGATTGGTTTGACATAAATTGATGATGAAGGGAGGGACTACCAAAATCAAGTTATTAAACCACATGGGGCTAAAGGCATTTAACCTAAAATTTTCTATATTGTAAACAATATAATTATTTTTTTGCTTTTATTGTTTGATAAATATATTTTCTTAACAAAATTAAGGCTCTGTTTATTAATGAGTTTTGAGTAGTGTTTCTATTTTTTGTTTAAAAATGTGTTACGATATGACAAAGAAGTGAAATATGAAATATGAAACATGAAATTAAATTGAAAATTTGATCTGTTTAATTAAATTGATCAAGCTCGAAATTAACTATATAGTTTTATACATTTTCTTTAACATGACCTAAATTTCAATAAAATTGATTTGATTTGTTGAATTAAATTGGTCAAACTTGGGTTTAACTATATATATAGTTTTAGGGTGTGCAGAAAATCTGCGTTTTCAAATCGCAGATCTTAAAATCACTATTTTTAATCGCACTTTTTAAAATCACAATCTCAAATGAACCATTATACTCGTACCTTAATACGACCGATTGTACTGCTTTCATCAAAATAATTTGTTATACAGATAGGGAAAAATACAAAAAACAAAAATGCTTATAAAGTGTGTTACAAAGTCATTTTCCTTAAGAAAATATTTATCCTCACCAGAATTGGTATGCAACACGGTTACAAAACCGAAAATATATAAAGAGAATTGTATTATCAAATTAATCAACTATCTAATTGATAATTCAACTGGTACTTAAATCTAACCGTTAGATTAAATAATTAATTAGTAGATCTCAATCTTAAATCTTAATTATTTAATAGCTTCAGTTTGTTAGGCCTTATAAATGGCAACAAAATTTTTACATTTTTCAATGTGAGACAATCTTTATTCAATGCTCTTTAAAGCCTTTCACTTATTATTATTATTTTTTTTAAAAAAAATGCCCTTCCATTTAAAACATTCCCATGACACAAAATACTATATATATATCGAAAATATTTCAACATAATTTTGGAGAGAAATTAGGTAAATTTTACGTGCAACTAAAAATTTTTAGTCATGTTTTTTTTTTTTTTTTTTGACATGTCCACACAAGGGAAGGGGGAGGGGGGATTCGAACTAGTGATCTCCGCTTTATTAAACGTAGTCCATAGCCAATTGAACTACCCCTTGGGTACTTTAGTCATGTTTTGTTGTTTGTGCTGCTTAAGACTAGAACTTGCGCTGTTGAAATTTCCTACCAAGCTTTCAATGGCAACCCCAACGAAAAGCATTAGACCAGGCTTCAGTAATCATCTTAATGTTGTTCATCTTACAAAAGACAATGCAATTTCTTCTTTTATTGCTTGGCCTTAATCTGGATTTCAACCCACTACGTTCATGGCATGGCCCTACTGACAATCTGTGGCAGAGAACAATCTTTTTCAATCACTTTGGGTCGGAGGGGCTTTCTTTCACGCATCAGAAATACGCCGGGTTGTGAGTGAACACTGTTTCTGCATTTCATTTGTCCCACACTGAAAGTTTATAAGAAAGTTTTGCGCTTTATATTTACCTGTACGACAGGTAAGACTGGCCAAGGTTCACGGAAGCGAAACAAACATACAACACTCACCTCTGGAATGTTGGCCAACTTTTTGTTATTTTTTTTTCTTGCTTTACAACATTTACTTTATATATATATATATATATATAGAATTCTAATAATTATTTTTTTATTATTAATTTTTTTTAAATGAGTCATATGGTCACAACATAGCTAATAATTTTTGATTGGTTTGACATAGGGGTGAAAATGCGGGCGGATTATAACCGTCCATATCCGCTATTCGCACTGATCCACAATTTGCTATTCGCATTGATCCGTAATCTACTACCCGTTATCCGCATATGCGGATGTGGATAGCAAAAATTAATATCCGCAAATGTGCATGTGGATAGCGGTTTTAGGGTATATATATGTATAATAATAATTTTTTTTTTTTTTTTTTTTAAATGAGGCATATGGTCACAACATAGCTAATAATTTTTTATTGGTTTGACATAGGGGTGAAAATGCGGACGATTATCAAAAATTAATATCCGCAAATGTGGATGTGGATGGCGATTTTAGGGTATATATATAATTTTTTTTTTAATTTTTTTTTTTTTTTTAAATGAGGCATATGGTCACAACATAGCTAATAATTTTTGATTGGTTTGACATAGGGGTGAAAATGCGGGCGGATTATAACCGCCCACATCCGCTATCCGCACTAATTCGCAATCTGCTATCCGCACTAATCCGTAATCTGCTATCTGTTATCCACATATGCTGATGTGGATAGCAAAAATTAATATCCGCAAATGTGGATGCGGATAGCGGTTTAGCAGTTTTAGGGTATATACCCTAAAACCGCTAAACCGCTATCCGCAAATGTGTATATATATATAAATGAGGCATATGGTCACAACATAGCTAATAATTTTTGATTGGTTTGACATAGGGGTGAAAATTTGGGCAGATTATAACCGCCCACATCCGCTATCCACACTTATCCACAATTCACTATCCGTTATCCGCAAATGCGAATGTGGATAGCAAAAATTAATATCCGCAAATGCAGATGAGGATAGCAATTTTAGGGTATGCAAATACGGATATTATCCGCATCCGCATTCCTTTATATATATATATATAATATTTTTTATTTATGTTTGTCGAATTTGTAATTTATATTTTTTATATTTGCTAGATTTGTAATGTTGTTGAATTTTACTTTTAGAAAACTCTTTTAATTTGTTCTTATTAATTGCCTTATACGTTCTTCCTTCATTATTATTATTTTTTATATATATATTTTTTTTCTTGTTACCAAATATAGACTTACTAGAAGCTAAATATTAAATAATGTATGTGATGAAAATTTATTGGCAAAATGATTAGGAAGTGTGATATGAATAATAGTGTTCAAGTATAAATAATATATTTATACACTAGAAGCAAATAATTAGTGAATTAAAATTTTAAGGTCTAAAATGTTAATTACCTCAAATGCGGATGGCATATAATATCTGTATTAACCGCGCAGATGCAGATAGTAATCGCATGACATGGATGCAGATATCAAAAACCATTATCTGTATTTTCACTCCTAGACTCTGACATAAATTGATGAAGGGAGGGACTACCAAAATCAAGTTGTTAAACCACATACGGGCTAAAGGTATTTAACGTAAAAGTTTCTATGTTGTAAACAATATAATTATTTTTTACTTTTATTGTTGGATAAATATATATTTTATTAACAAAATTAAGGCTCTGTTTATAAATGAGCTTTGAGTAGTGTTTTTATTTTTTGTAAAAATTTGTTTTTTATATTTTTAAGATTACATTATTATATTTGAGTTACTTGTTAATATTTTTTAGAAGACAGTAGAGAATGAAAGCAAAAACAAAAATAATTTGTATTATTATTTCTAAGAAACGGAGGAGGAAAAGGAAACCGAATCCCAAGGTGATCAGAAATCCAACAAAAGATCGATCGTATGAATCTTCCACTACATCTCTCTGTGTCTGTCTCAAAGTTTTCCAACGCCGGGAGAAAACCCAACACCCAAAGTCTCTGTTTCAATGGCAACCCCAACGAAAAGCATCAGTAATCATCTTAATGTTGTTTGTTCATCTTACAAAAGTTTCTGCAACCATTCTTTTGGTAATTTCTTCTTTTATTGCTTAGACTTGATCTGGATTTCAACCCACTACATTCATGGCCCTACTAACGATATGTGGCAGAGAACAATCTTTTTGAATCACTTCCGGCCGGAGGGGCTTTCCACGCTTCAGAAATAAACCGGGTTGTGAATGAACACGTTTCTGCATTTCCTTTGTCCCACACCGGAAGTTTATAAGAAAGTTAGTTGGGGGGGGGGGGGGGGGGGGGCGGTCCACTCCCTATGATGTGGCGCTTCTACGTCACATGTTGCCTTAAAACCACACATACTACGAGGAGCTCCGTTAAAAAAAACTAAACTTACAAAATTTTGTCGAAAGTATCAAGTGAGTTTATTTGCTTATCATATGTACCATTTGTGACATTTTTAAAACTGAGGTGACTATTTAATTTTGGCATAAAGCACAAGTACTGAAAATACATTTAACCATTTTTTAAAATATAATTTTTAACATTTTTTATTTTATTAATAGTACTTTCGTCATTGAAGTAAACATCGATAATTTTTGATAGTTTAAAGACATCCTCCCAAATAAAATTGAGTAAAAGACATTATCAATTAAATAATAATTAGAATGAAGCATGTAGACTTTTTCCAATCTTAAATGGGCATTTTCTTGTATGAAGTGATGCTCGTTGAGTTGGTGTATATATATATATATATATATAACACATGTTTTGCAAAAATTCATATTTTATTACTCATAAAATAAAAGTCTATTTTTATTAAAAACATTTGGTTTGAGAAATCCCAACTTTGGATTGTGACATTAGGCACCTCATGCTGATTGCTGAAGACACTGTGAGATCATGTGTGGATCGGTGATTCTCTTCATTTTCCTTCTGCCAAACTCCATGTCCAAAGGGAAAAGACCAACTCCAGCTCAATCTATTAAATTGACGTGTCCAAAATGCATATGAGAATCACAAACTCTATTAAAAATGCATGTAAAAATCATATGCATTTTAAACGTATGTCAATTTAACAGATTGAATTGAAAAAAAAAAAATCCTATCATCCAATTTTAAGAAAAACTGTCCATAACCAGCTAGTTTGCCATTCCATGCTACTCAAGTTCAACGACCTCTTAGAACCGACGTTATTTTCTGCACATTCATGATTTATAGACAAAAATGAGCATGAATATGAAATAAAACCATATAGGATCAATTAATATACAGAAATGGGTGTATCATGTTTTACCATAATCCTCCAACCAACCAACTCCAATAAACCACATGAACAACAAATAAAGGTAGCCCTCAAAGGAAGCTATAAAACACAAGCAAACTCAAGCCATTCTATCTCTATCCTCATTTTCTGTGCCAAGGGCATATGTAATCTACAGTCCATACATCTTTTGCTTTTTGCCACGGGTGGTGTCAAAATGCTGCCCTCACAGCTCCTCTTGCAGCCTCTTGCCTCATCTGACTAGCTCTACCACTGCCTCGGAAATACATGTAAACTTGCTGCAAAACCAAATAATAATAAACAAATGATGTGAGAAGAAAATAACTAAAGGGAGTGCTGAGCAAATGCTTTTCAGAATTCAGGCAAGGTGAACAATGCCATAAGTTTGACCTGAATAACCCAGATGCAGACTACTATTTCAAGACAGAATATTCCAAATCCAACGAAGTAGAAGATCTACAAGAAAAAAGAGATTAAGCCTCAGCAATACAAGAAATAAAGGAGTAGAGCTCATGAAAGGCCAATCAATGGACTGCTCAATTCGACTAAAATGAGGATCCTTTTGAATTAGATAAATGCCACTATATAAAATATACTTTGGCACAAGCATCCTTACCCCAGCCAAGGGATGGCTGTCCACAACGTCTATTGCAGACAGAATGCCTCTGTTAGAAAGAGCACACAACATAGAACCATCAGCAGCATAACAAAAGCAACAACCGACATTTTTTTAATTAGAGACATTCAGTAGGGCAAAAAATAAACGAATATGGTTGAGAGAAATGAAATTAAATACCGAATCTTATTGCTGTATGTCCACTTCAAACAAAAGAAAGATAAATGGTTTCCTAAAGAGAAAATATAGAATTTCTAAAGGAACATACGTGAAAGATTTTCCTTTGAAAAATATAGGCGGAGCAACCGCAGCTACTATGCAGAAGCCAATGTGGACCTGCAGCAGAAGAGAATAGAAGAGAAATTAGGCGTCTTTTGATCCTTAAATTAAACAGAAGAATTGAGAAAGGAATATAAAAATTTTACCATATAAAACATGAAAAACCATCCAAAGTTCATGGCACTGTCTTTCCTGCAAGAGAAATAAAAGAGAAACTTCAAACATAGTAAGGAAATCAACGATTATACAGGCTTGAAAATATGTGTATATATATATATATATTTTTTTCTACGTCATTCCTTTTGCATTGGTAAATGGGCAGGTGCATGGCATAAACACTATTTTTCAGACGAACATATCCAAGTTGTTCCAAGAGAGATATACACCTTACGGGCATAGATATGCATTTCTGTTAAAATTCTTCTTCCATATATCCATAAGTATTTGCACCCATCTAATCAGATTAGTTCTTTCTGGAGATAACCACATACTATTCATATTTAACAGTGAAGTTTCCCCATAACAAAATTCATTAGGGGTGTTAGCTGGTGCATTGAAGTCTCACATGGCGTCCAAAGCCTCAGAAAGATTTCTTCCAATTATAAACGACTAAACAATTAGCATTTCTGAGTATAGGAACAGCTAAGTTTATAAAATCATGGGGAATAAGTACCTAAAAGCACGATAAAGAGGCCGATACCACAACACATAGGCTCCTGGAACCCCTGCTATGAAATAGATAATGGCTAGGAACCAAATTTTTACCCCTACAACCAAAAAAGAAAGCAAGATTGAGGTCTGTGGAATTTAACATATCAAGTCCGTAATGAAGATGTGGACATATTTCTGAACTCACCTTCTCCCTGAATCCATGCCGTAGTGACAGCAATAATGTTCCAAGTAAGGCACAGAACCAATCCTGCGTAACATAAACTTCACTGGCTTAGATCAAAATATATATTTTATGCATCACACCTCTAGAGAGGTCATCAAGTCACATATAAACCAGGTATGCAATCTATCTTACAACCACAGGTTCGAATCAAGACTGCAAGACTACGCAATGGTAAGAGACAGGTAGAATAGAGATTGTAGCAGGCCATGCCATTGACTTGGCCAACAAAGATGGTATAATCCAAACAAGCCAGGTTTATGGTATAATTCATGGAGACAAATACAACCAATTTATCACCTCTGGCTTGTTGTTCTTTTGAATCTTCAGATTTTCATCAAGGCAATTTCAATATTAGAGGTCCACTGACATCCATGAATTGCTCTAAAATGAAATATTAAACAAATCTTTGACTCTGTGAGACTGTGTCTATAGCAAATGAACGTCTTGATAGTAATATCAAATCCACTGTGAGGTCGATGGTGCCTTATGGAGTGCTATTTTCAATCGTATTGGGTTGTCTTAGGATATGCTTAAACGAGTAGTAGACCTTTTCACTTGTTGGAGAGGATCATATGGCAATCCTCAGAGTGCAACAATGTGGAAGATGATGTTGTCTTGCCTTTTGTGGTGCCCTTAGGGAAATAAATGATAGAAGATTTGAAGATTGCAAAAGGCCAGTAGTGAAACTAAAGTCCTTCTTCAATACTCTCTACCTCTAGGTAGCTGCTTTAGACTTTCCTAATGTGCTTGATTTTCATGTTTTTCTTAATCTTTTTTCCTTTTCTAGATAGGTATTTCTTTTGTATATTTCTTGTGTATTTGAATTGCGCTTTTAATGAAATTTTAATTACTTAAAAAAAATATTAAAATCTCATTGATTAAAAAACATTACATTCTTTTTTATAGACAATAGACATAAAAATTTTCAATCTATATAATTAAAATTCCCTCCAGGAGAAAAGCTATATAATTGTATCCAAATGCAATGCAAGATAATAGTTACATAAATCAACTGCACAATAAGCCAGTCTAATTACTTATCAAAAAACAAAACAATAAACCAGTTGAATTAATATGATTTTACAAGGATGAAGCCAACTCCTTCCTTCCCTCGCCCCTTCTCCCTTTTCTCCCTATCCAACAGGTACAGCCAACCCAACTTTTCCAACATAAAGGATTTGATGCAACCAGTGATCATTACATAAAGAGGCATGTTACACAACCATCTTTTAACCATCTCTTTTTGCAAATCCAATGAATCAATCATTGAATTTGTGGACTTATATGGGTTTCACACAAATTCAATGGTGGATTCATCAATTCGCTATATGAAAATGGTTGAAATAATGAATTTTATCATTTCTCTTACATAAATACAACATAAAACATAAAATTGGCTTGTAAGTAGCAGCTGAATGACATAGTTCTATGTTGTAAACACAATAACTATAGAATCAGGCAAAGGCTGACATACCTAAGAATGTTGAAAATGCAGTATACTGCAATTTTTGTAGATGAATTGGTACTTCATTTGCAATATCATGATGGATAATCGGACAAAAAGGAGGCCAATTCTTCTCTTCAAGAACAATTCCAGCTGCAGAACAAAAGGGAGAACTCAAACTATAAAATTTGTGGCCAAACTATGAGGAAGAATAACTTTCCAAGGAGTTAGAACTGGTACAAAGGTTATTGGACAGCAATTGAACAAACAAATTGATAACATAAATAGTGGATTAGTGCACTCAATACGGTATATATTTGATCGCATCTAAATGCAAACTGGATCTGAATGCAACCAAAAACACAATGGATACCCCAAGTAGAAAGAGAGAAAAATAATAATCAGGCAAATGAAAAGGCAGAGGACCAACAACCCCCAGCCTAGAAATGAAAATTTCAAATATAAACAGGCAGATAAAGAACCTCGTGCAGCAGCATCTTCTTTCCGTTTTACTTCCTGCATGGCACAGAAAAAGCTGACAAGTGAAATTCAAGAAGATACCAAAAATGTATTGAAACATGGAATCGCTAAACAAAAGTAGATATGCTATTACAATGAAATCGATACAAAATAATACCTTCAGATCTTCCACAGAACTGAGTACAGAAGATTTACAGGGAGAAAGATCTACCAAGATGGCACTCGTATTTCAATTAATTTGAAAGATTTTCAGGCTTTACTATCTCACAGTTCAAAAATCGTTTTGGAGCCATCATGACAGTGACAGATACTCAACCATTTCCACATTTTAGTCATACAGATATCACTACTTCAAATAAATTGAATAAGAACC
The DNA here is from genome assembly GCF_965113065.1 of Corylus avellana. NCBI lineage: Eukaryota > Viridiplantae > Streptophyta > Magnoliopsida > Fagales > Betulaceae > Corylus > Corylus avellana. The sequence goes on along the minus strand of NC_142490.1, from coordinate 43,217,451 downwards.
AAAATTTTGAGATAAAATAATTTGCTGATCAATACAAAACAGCCAACTACAGTTTTCAACCATTACTCATGCCTAACTAGATTGCCTTCAACAACTAATGAATACTACTGGAGTTTACTATCTCAGTAGACTTAATCTCACTAATGGCTTCATGTACCGTGAGGCCAAGTATGATAAAACGAGCATGGCTTAAATGCGTCAAATTTAAAATTAATTGAAAAGCCTTGGTGGCTGCCAGATTGAAAAACAAAAATGCCACTAGGTTAGTCTATAGTTCTTTCAGAAATTGAACACTTCAAATTTCATTTCCATCAAACGCACACCTGCTCCCGCCTTCTCAATTCAGCCTCCTTAGCTTGGAGTTCCTTCTCTTTCCTTTGCAAATCCTAAATTTGAAACAGATTACAATGAGAAAAATCAATATCAATTATTTTACCATGAAAAAAAAAAGGAAAAAACATTGATTCATGTATTCATCAACCTTAAAGTTCCGTCCCCCCGACGATGTGTCAATAGGTATATCAATTGTTGCATCATGGCCATAGTTGAAACCAGCAGGTTCAGGAGGAAGAGGCGAAAGCCTTGAGTTTGTGTCAGATTTCTGAAAAATAGCGACATTAAATGATGTGTAAGAGTTCAAGGTAGAGTAACATGGAGAATCCATTTGTGCAGACTTCCACAGCCTGAATTCTTTGATATTTCATCTAGTTAGATTTTGTTAGTAGTCAAATGAAAAAGTTACTCCAAACATTGAAAAAAAATAAAAAAAAATTGATTGTGCTAACAAAAGATTGATGAAAATTAAAAGAGAAAACTGAGTCATTCAAAATGCAACTCTTCTATTAAAGACCAAACTAAGATTTGCAAGTAAAATATCAAACTGTACATATCACTCCAAGTATAAATTCCAAGTACATAGTTAATTATCAAGCTGATATATAAAATTCTCAGTCTGAAAGAGAGGGAGGAAGGTTGCCATGACAGCTAAAAAAAAACAAAAGCTTACTGTTGTGTAAAATGCACCTCCACCATAGTTTGACTGCCCTGATGCCTTTCCCCTAACTGCTGGATCCTGGTAGTAAAACTTAGAGTAGTAAGAAGTTGCATAAAGTGTATGTCCAAAACATATATCAACCATATTTGGCAGGGAGAAAGAAATTATATCATTAAAAGTTCAGAGGTAAATATGTATATCATCGATGACAACTAAAACCTTTATGTCAGAAACCACATGACATGTGTATGGGTACATGTAAGGTTTGAGTCCACCTGGTTGTCCAAATCATCCACACAAAAAACATTTAGGACACTGGACACAATGGACAGTAGTAGAAACATTCAACTTTTATACATCTACACCATAAAGAAAATGAAATTAATCATGAACCCATCTAAACCAAAATGCAGTCTCTAACCTTTGTGAAACCATCCAATCTACGCTACCTATTAAGGCATTTTAAGCATACAATCCATATATCAAGCATTGTAAAATCAACAAGCCAATCGGTTCAAAAATTGAAGATTCAATCATAGGAAACAACTTTATATCCCTTCATTCCAGAGACTGACTACGACCCAAGAGGCTCGAGTCTAAAAACTTCGAAAGAACAACTTCAAAGAAAACCCATCACAACGATGATCAATATTCACAAAAATAAAAAACCAGAGAAAACACAGTAAGATCATTTCCCAGCACAAGCTCAAAACAATACTAAAACGTCGCTGCTTAAGGTCAAACTAGAATTTTGCACCAACACAAGCTCAGAATGTGGAGAAAACAAACGAATTAAGCACAGAAACTGAAACTGGATCCAGCAATATAATAACCCAACAACAACAAAATCTAACAATTAATAGAACCAAAAGACCAAAATTAACCGAAAAACACACTTTACTTTCTGCTTCAGCCATCAAATCAAACAAATCACCAACTACTCAACCACACAAACTCCCAACTAAACCCTAGAAACCCAACAAGTTCCCAAAACGAAAAGCGTTCACAATCACCTCCCTACTCAAACTGAAAAATCAATGTTCGAATTCTGCTACACAACAAAAAGAATTAAACCAAGCAACAGTACAGAAACTACATCGTGAGCTGAGAAAGATACTCACAGCGAAGGGATTGACTTCTTCTTCGTCGAAAGGGTTTTTATCGTAACGACCAGCCATGGAAACAGCACGAGGAACGACCAGTAGTCTCAGCAGAGAAGAAGCTCAGAAAATCTGAGTTTTCTCGGAAACTCAAAAAGTTGCCGAGGAAGAGAGAAATCTTGGAGATGAAGAATTTGGCGTTTACTTTTCTCGCAAGTGAAGGGAAAGGGAAGAAGAAAATCTGAGGAGAGAAAGTAGAGGGCGAGGGGAAGGACTCGTCTTTGGTCAGCATCTACGGTTTTGAAAAAGAATTGAAGCGAAACATTGTCCTGGGATTGGGAGAGTGATATTGTGTATCATGGTTTCACAGGAAGTCCGTGAAACCTACCTAAGATTTGGACACCCTGTATATATTTTTAGATTTAAAAAAGAAAGAAAATCACATAGTCTTATTTCGTCTACATAGTCTTATACTCATACATTATCAATCCACTATTGATTTTTTTTTTCTTATAATAAAGGTTGATAATATAAGGGTAAATTAACAATCTCATGTAAGTATAGTGGGTTAGTGGTAGGATATTGGTACCAAGGCTAATAATTTTTGACACGACTAGCGAACCTGATACTAAATTAAAGGGTTAGGGATGAAGAGTCGACCCGTTTAATTAAAGGGGTTAAATTAGGATTAGCATATATAGTCTTATACTCATGCATAGACCCAACCCGAACCCGACACACGACATAATAACTTACAATTGTTGACATGATCCGTGAATTCAACACGAACCTAATACAAAATTAAAGGAATAGAAGAGAGAAATTTGACCCGTTTAATTAAAAAAGTTGGGTTATGATTAAACCACAGTAAAAGTGAGTTAAAAGTGCTAATTTTGCTTATCATTTTAAATTAAAAAATTATGAGCTTGATATATTTAAAGAAGTTATCAAATGAAGTAACTTGTTAGGTATATATATGACAAGAAAGATGCTATTGACGTGACCTTAGAGTTAATTACATACTATATTCGATGCTCTTTAGTCATTGGATTATTTATTGCACATTACAACTCTCTACAGCTAAAGTCCATACTATATTATTAGAAGCTTGGCTTTGGCCTTTGTGTTTAACTAATAGTTATTATTATCATTTTTGTTTTTTTGACATGGTTATGATGTTTTTGTTAGACTTGATCCCATGACAGGGGAATGTGAAACCTACTACTATAGATAGAGAGAGAATAAAATATGATAAAATGGTTGGGGTTTTACACCTATCTACCAACAAACTCACGTGATAGTCTATATGAGCGTCACGTGGCAAAGGCACAAAGAATGAGTGAAAAAATTAAGCAACAAAATTTGATATAGGTAAATTTAATTGACGTAAAAAGTATCACGTAGACTATTACGTTAGCTTATAAATGACTTGTAATAAAAGCAACAATACATAAAGCACATGGCAAAGGCGATTCGTCCCACGTTTTCATTTTTCTAACATTCTTTTACTTTTGATATCATATCAATCACTTTTTTTTATTATTCAAATAAAAAAACTACTACAAAACAATTTTTTTTATTAATTTTTTCATACCAAACATTCTTTACTTTTTTTAAAAAAACATTATTACTTTTTTCACGTCAATCAATTTTTGTTACAGTATCGAACCGAAGTCATTTACCAAACTACCCTTATAGTATTTTCAGCCTATGGAGATTTCTTCCATGACGCCACCAAGAATTTTGAATGATGACTGCCGGCCGTAAAGATGCATCATTTGGACCAGTTGACCAAGAGTTGTTCTAGATGAATGTTTTGTCTTATGTTTGAAATGTCGTACTAATTGACCCATGGAGGCCACCGGATCCATCTGGTGGCCCTGTGTTGGCCGCAAAGTCATCGGGCAACCTAGCAATAGCTGTCAAAACTGCCTAAAGGCCCCAGGTTGGCCGCTCATCAGGCGGCCACCAAAGTGAAGTCAACTCCAACACTTGTTTTTTTAAAAGAGGCTCAGTCCAGCCAATGATCATGTGCATAACCACAAAGCAAAAAATGAAGGACTTGTACAATTAAGCAAATGTAAATAAGCTGCCTGAACCATCAGGTACCCCAAAAAATGCTCATTGTCCATATATATATATAAGACAGCTACAGCTAGATACAAAAGGCAAAATCTAAATTTTCTAAGAACAAATATGAGGTGGTTCAAATAATGAAATAAATATGACAAACTCAATAACCCTATTAAGTATAGATGATAGTGGGTGTCTGTGGATGAAGCCCAACTAACACATATCCAAGCATCTTGGTTAGGTTAGGAGTGAAGAGAACTCAGTGTTGGCGACTTCTTTTTCTGTATATTTTCCCTCTTCTAAACGGATCAACCCACTTCTTGTCGGCCTCGACCGCTCGATTCCAACGCTCTTTGAAGATTTGAAGCTCCCATGTTGATTGCCTCCTAATCTGCTTAATTCATCATGAATGTAAAAACCAGTAGAAAAAAGGAAGGCTGCCCAAATGCCACTAACAGTAGATAATATCTTTATTTTTATAAAGTAATCAAAATTCATAAGAAAGCGAAAAGGCGCTACTCAAATGCACAAGAAATATACAAGAGAAATACTTGGACTAGAGATGAATGTAGATTACAGTTTCAAAGCTCTCACCTCAGTTCGCACATCAAAAGCTGAAGGACCATGTCTCTGAAAATCAAGAAGAAAATTGGCACAAAAAGGGTTAAATTTAAGGCCAACAAAGTCTAAATGCATGAATGAATTAACAGTGATTTATTGCTTGGAAGAAAACGAAGCTTACCTTTGTCAACTCTTCATGATTTGAGGTCTGCAAAAGGGTGAGAAGTGTTTATAATGGCAAAAGAAAAATGAACAAAATAACAACTACAGAATATGAAGTCATTAAACCTATTCAATTACTGGAAACAGATAAATATTCAGAAGTTTACAAGGTCACTCTAAAAAATCATACCACCATGCTACTTTTCATTTATTGTTTAAAACCAGTAAATGGATTTAGTTCATCTAATAGCCGATCCATTAGTTTTTATGAAGGATCACAACATTATAGTTTCAAGAGAAGGACAGATCCAGGTTGGTTGGTCCGGAAAGTCAAGGGAGACGCAGGCCAAGCCCCTCAAACAAAACAGTTCTTGGAGAAGACTTTCAATTTCTAGAGACCTCAATTACCCAAATAAGCAAAATAAAGAATTGAATGCACCTCAGTAACTTGTGTTTTTACATGCACAGTTAGGAGACTCTTCATTAGCACGGTATCCTTACAAATTCCAGACTATGAAATTTTGTCGCCAAAAAGTCGGCCAGATTTCAACCAGATGCCATTGGAATGTCTTTGAGCAGTAATTCATACTCTCACATTTTTGACATGTAGAAGTAATGAAACATAGCATGTCGATTACGGAGGCTAAGGAGAATATAATTTAGGATAAGATAGCATTGCGGAGAAGAATACATGCGGCTGATCCCGATTACTTGACGACCATCCATAGAGCAGACCCCAATTTCTTTGGTCTTTAAGATAGGTTGAGCTCAGATGAATATATTCATTTTGGACATCTTTCCAAATAAACAATTTTTTTTGGGCAAAATTGAGAAATATATGTAAAAGAAAGAAAAGTCAGCATTCAAAGGGAAAAAAGGGTATTCTAGAGAAATTGGAGAAGTCAAACCAAACAATTGATACTTAATTAAAGATAATTAAAGAATTTTGGTTGCCAAGTTTAGGCAGTGAGATCAGCCAAAACAAAGAAGTTGGATTTGGACAAAGAAAATTGTCTGGACAGAAGGTATGTGAAGCAATTAATTACATTTCCTAAATGTTTAAACCCCCTTGATAGAAAGGTTGTATTGGCTTTAGTGAAGGTGTATGCCAGTCTGTGTTATCATTTATAAATAATAATGATTAAGATCCCGCAATTATATCATTTCAGTGGTTGCCAAAAAAAGCACAAAAAATCTAAATTAACAAATACATAATCAGCTTAAACAATGCAAGAAATGGCAAAGCAAATAACCTTTTTAGAAGGCGGTCCACTCCCACCCAAAGTTTGTATGCCCTTATGAACTACATATTCGCTATCAATGACTCCCACATTCCTAGTGCGGTCCCCCTGTAAAATGCCATATTCATCCATTATCCACTGCTAATGCTACGTGTTATGCAGTGACAAAGAATTTAGTTTTACTAGAAAGGGAGATGGAAAAACGAATAAAGGAAGTCGGTAATCACATATGTAAAATTGGTCTGACACCAGTTGTTTGTTACTTCTCATAAGAAGTTAAAAGGGTGATAATTTCAGAAAACATATCGAAGTCAATCTCACCTGCGCACAATACCCAAGTTTCATATCCATTCCCCATCCATGGACGAGATCATTCTGAACAAAAAGGAAAGCAACTCTGTGATGAATCTATTAATATTATACTGAAAAGACTGGAACTTGCTGTAACAGTGCTGCTCAAACACCTTATAAAGATAACTACTCCAAAAGGCAGAAATTAAATCCAGAAAATTTAAAGACCAAAGATTTACTTTATCTGACAAGAGATGAAAAACTAAAGCAGAAAAATTACAAAATCATTCTAGCACAAAACATAAGACAATTTAGTACAAACCAAAACTACCAATTAACAAAGACCATCTTCTTTGAAATGGATAAAGGCAGTGAGATAATCCACAATCTCATCATGTCAAAGTCAATGCACTGTGTTATAGAAATCCATGTCAACAAATTCAAATGGTCAATAGAATCTTTTCACAAATGACAATTACACACAAAAAATACATGGCATAATGTAACAAGTATCCTGATTCATGAACAAATGATTTAGTGTAAGTTTGAATGTGAGAGTCAATGACATACAACAGCATGGACAAGCAAAATGATATAGGACAAGGCGCAAAAAACTCGCAATTGAATCTGAAGCTTTCACCAAGTATACACTAAAGGCAGGCAATTACATATTGGGGGAAGTAGATATACCCCTGAAAATAAAAATTATGATCAATAAATAAATTCAACTATAATGCCATTGTTTGAAGAAAAAAATATCTATCTATATACATAGACTATATATATATATATATAGAGGAGTATTATTCTCCCATCCAAGGTACACTTTTTTCAGATTACACAATAGTACGTGCCCCAGAAATTAACCTTGTTATTTATCTCATCCAAGAATGCAAATTCATAACAAATAAAAAGGGAAAAAAAAATGCTAACAGAGGACACTTCTCAACTAAACATAATAATTGGACTAAACTGTTTATACATATTGGAAGATGCTAGCTGGTTTAGTTTTAAAAACCTCTTTTTTATTTTTATTTTTATGAATGATAATTATTTAGAAGACGAAGCAAACCCGGTTTAATTTGTAAAACCTCTTGGTGTTGGACAAAACACCTGAGATCAAATCCTGCCTATTTAAGTTTAAATGTAAAGTTAAAAGGATGTTAATAAGTACATGACAATAACACTGACACAAGAGCTATATTTGCCTGAATAATTTTTCACAGACGTTAGTGTAAGTTACAGTATTTCTGGGTAGATCACATGTATAAGCTTACCTGTATAAGATGCCAGGTGCAATGCCAAGCAGACCTTGAAAACACCGGAGCCATGCCTTCAACAAATCTACAAATGAATATAGACAATCAAAGGGAAGATAACCATTAGTTGATTCAAGATTCTTAAAAGACGAATAAAAAAATAGCTTCTGTAAGAGACTAGATTGCTCCTTTCTTAATATTTTTGAGAGATGAGCGTAACTATTAAATTGTTCTAAAATAAATTGCAAAAAGGTCATTTATTTTAAAGACCAGGGAACTAGAAAGATGGGATTGACATGTGAAAACCAAAGCGGTCTACTATCGTCTAACATCATTAAAGAAGTGTGTTTTCAGAAGGACATCCTCTTCAGCACTCTGTATGCTTCTAGATTACAAGGAATCTGGCAAAGCTAATAGCAAAGGGGATCTCTGTCTCTCTATTGAACCACATGGAACAATGGCCCTTTGTATTCTTCTCGCTCAAAACCAGAGAAGCCAAAAACTCTCTCTCACCTCTATCTTTCTTCTCTTATATGGAGTAAATAGAGGCCAAGGCTGACAACAATGACACTGCTCCTAAGCATCATGCTAATGCTGGGTATGTTTACTCAAAAGTGAGAACACTACATGTAGGAACTGCTAGTGTACAGCATCAGCCTTGATACTGCCTTCATGGACCTCTATTTTTCATGTTATAGAGTAAACCGTAAACTAGGTTTGATGAGTTAAGAGGAATGAAAAAGTTGGATAAGTCCTACTCACGGAATGAGTAGTGTCAAATTAATCAACCATTCCATTTCTTTATACTAAACAAGGAGATGCTTAAAGTAATCTTAAATTCCATTTTTCTTTCTGATATACAAATATATTTAGGAGATAATGTGGATATCAACCTTCATTACTTAAGTCATTGAGGATGGAAAGGAACTCAAAAGTTCCAGAATAAGCAACAAATAGAAAAGAAAATATTCAAATAGCAAATGTACCAGTAAGATAACTTACCCAGTGCATGGTGGCCCCTCACTGGAATCTGAACACTTCACACTGCCTCTACGGTCATAGACTCTCCTGTATAGAGTAATATATATCATATAATAATTACAAGGATAAGAATGTAGATTCTCATGGATTGTTCTTATATAAGACCATCTCATTTACCTATGAAACCTCTTTGTCCGAGCACGAATAGTAATTCTATGATGTATATCTGTTGAATTTGGGTCCAAAGCTGGCTGAGATATCTCCAGTCCTTCTGTTTTCACAATATTCAGGTACCTGGAAAACAAAATCCAAAATCAGATTGTTTGCTGTGGAGAGAATATGAGTCCGCAAATAAGTAATAGATAAAGACTCATGAACCACAACTAGAAACCATGATTCCACAAGTAAACTCCCCTTTTACACTGTCCAAATAAGGATGGTTTACTAGGCAACATTATTTAAACAAATAAGCCCTCCCAAACTATTGTCTGATGTTGAATGGTTTCGGTTGAAGTAACTGCAAGGCAGGTGATTTCCTTCACAGTAGTCTAGAGAGCAAGAGAAATTGAACTGGACAGCAATCAGGTAAAATTTAATTGAAGCATTACATATCTGTCACAAGTATCAAAAATCTAAGAGAGAAATTTGGAAGAGAATAAACCAAGAGATATTCTAGACAAGCCCTAGTAGTAGTTTTAACTACATAAATTATCAGATCAACTACTGTTGAAAATAGCCTATAATCTAGGTTACCCCAACTCTGCTCATTTTTCTAGTAAAACTAGAAAGTTCTATACCACCAACATCTTTACTTTTAACTTGAGGCATTTGAATGCAGGTCTCACACTATCAAGATAATACACCTTCACACAGTATTCCAGTGCATTTAACACCAAATATATATATATATATATATATATATATATATATATATATATATATATTTTTGATTTGACATCGGGTATCCGGAGCTTCGCTCCAACTAATCCCAAGGGTGCACAGGCTTTCGGCAAGGAGTTTTCCGCAAGTGCACTTCGGTTAATTCAAGGGGCGAACCCCCAGTTTGATGGCCCCAAGAAGCAGTTTGCACTCAGTGAGTTTCGAACCTAAAACCTTGAGGAGCATACTCAAAGTCCCAGGCTGTCCAACCACTAAGCCAACCCCTTGGGGTTATTTAACACCAAATAAATAAACACTTCAATTTCAGAGGCTGACAACTTCAAAGTATTGCAGGCAAATGATGTCCCACAAGCCCTTTAAGCATACCTTGCTGGGTTAAAATGTGCAACCCCCAAATCTTCATCCCAAAGAAAAATGTAATCATAAATGGACACAACATCCGGATGTAGAAAGCGCTTAGCAAACCACCTGAGAAGAGGAGGGAAAACTAATAAATACAGCAGGAAAAACATTAACAAAACTTTGAGCAATGCCAATACTAGGATTTGCAATTGGATAAGTCCACCTAGAAACCAATGATTTTCATATTCATATGATAGTCTAAATCATAGTCCAACCCCAGAACTTAGATATTCTTTAGCTTTTAAACTCAAGGAATAAGGACTACAATTTTTTTTAATATATATATACACTTAAAAATCATAGGTTGGTTGCTAAATGCCTTTTCTCTTTCAAAGCTGGTCCCAAGTGTGGAGATTGAGGGTTGCATTGTGTAGACAGCAAACAGTACAACAACTCCTCTATTCCCCTCATCACCTAGAAGGTTCATTGTTTCAAGTCCCAAAGATAATTATGCCTTCAAGAAAATCTAGGCTTATTCTAGATCTAAGATTAAAATCATTTGTTACAAAAAATCCTCCAAAATATGATAACGATCTCCAATAACCATTTGATCCTCAATATACGTTGCAATTCCAATATATATATAAATTATTGCGATTCTAATTACTAATGGCCAAAGCTTACCACTTTGTTTGGTTCTGAGCAACTATATGTGTGGCTTTCTTACTCCAGTTGAGGTCCCGCCACCCATCCACATTGTCATCATAATGGAATAGAATAATTGTAAAATTCTCTGGAAGAAACTGAATTAAATGAAATTAGGTAAACAAAACAATACTTTATAGCATTTTGAATGTCAAAAAGAAGAATATGCATTACCTTTTGCACAACAGCATCAACATTTAGCTTTTGCTGAATACCAACTGGCATCGCCAGCAAGTTACGGTTGCTATAACCATTGATCTGTAAGTCAAAAGCCACCACACATCACAAGAAAGTAAGTATCTGATTCTGTTGCATTAGTAACATTATTCTAAAAGTAATACAACAGTTTTTCTATAGCAAGAAAAGTAAGTGCACATTTTAGAAAGAAGCCTACAAACCAATTTTACTATAGGACCAGAAACTAACCTTTGACCGTGAACTACTTGTTGACCATAGAGGCCTTAACTCCAAATCTGACCTAGCTTGTATAATACCACGAGGCAAACCATCCAAATATCTAGATCCCAAACGCGATTCCTAGAAGAGAACATCAGAAGTGCCTTAGAATGATAATGAAGATATAGAACATACATCCATATTCCAACATGAAACATTCAACTCAGGCAAGTACTAAATCCACTTGGTAACTTCAATAATTTACAAATAAAAGACTGAATGTAATTAACAAGAGCTACTAGGGTAGCTACTTGTAGGGGTGGGCAGATTAACCGTTACTGACCGCTTATCGACTGCCATCAAACACTTACCGACCGACAAATGACTTCCGGCGGTCTGCAGGCAAAATAAAAATATTATTTCGACATCGGATCGGTTCGGTTCGGTAGGCGGAATAATTTTTTTTTTATCGGTTAACCGACAATTAACCGACTTAGCCAATTTTTGAAGTGAATTTTGAATTTTATCTAGTAACTTTCCTTATTGTGTTTGTCCAGCTGATTTGTGGTTGTCATTTTGGTCCATATTCCATGAATTTACTTTTTCTTTTCATTTATAAAACATATTCTTTATTGATTCTATAGTTACAAAAAAAATTGATAAATCTTAACATAAAAACTTGTAATCGACAATTAACCTACTTTACCAACCACCTATTAAACGACTAACCGATTAACCCAAAAAAGCCGACACTATTCCTTGTCAGTATGAAGTCAGTTAATTAATCGACTTAACCGACTTTTACGAATCAGTAGGTGGAAATGCTGCTAACCGACACCAACCGAACCGATACCCACCCCTAGCTACTTGCAAGGGTTATGAGCAAACAAAGAAAAGAAATGAAAAATTAACCTTGACAAGGTGCTAATACTTAACCAACTTTTACGAATCGGTAGGCAAAAATGCTCCTACTGACACCAACTGAACTAATACCCACCCCTAGCTACTTGCAAGGGTTATGAGCAAACAAAGAAAAGAAATGAAAAATTAACCTTGACAAGGTGCCAATATGATAATACTGACCTTTATGGTGTTAAAATGACGGTACTTCCCTTCCATCTGATAATGGGAGGAAAAATTAGCGTACAAGTTACCAGGAAAATAATAAACGTTAGCTTAAGAGCATCGTAAAGTAAAAAGAGCATGCAGCTGCGGCAAGCCTTATGGTGACCTACTAACAAAAAGATGTTATGGATGGCAAACTAGCAACTGAAGATCTCTAAACACTAGCATGAATAGCAAATTGAAGATTCCGGACAAAATTTGAACCAAAATAAAAAAGAATTTAGTTTTGGTTTATTTATGTTCCTCTGAACTATTAGGCATTCCTTAAATTAACCAACCAATTGCAGAAATGCCATCATGGGAATTCTTGGGCAAAATAGTATCAAACAAGCTGAATTTGACCAGGTGAAAGCCACTGGCAAGACATCCTGTATATCAGAGTGGTTCTCTTAAAAGATGACAAGAAAAGATCTGAAGAATTGACGGGGTCATTGTACCTCAGTGTGATGATACTGATAATTTGTGATTCGATATACAACAAACAACATAACTGTACACACAACTCCCATAAACGGCAGCTGCATCTTGAATCCACATTTTCCCTACACCAGCATCACCCATTTAGAAGCTTTAAACATATCAATATTATTCCTAGAATATAAACGTCCATCTTCCAAACTACTCTCAATCACAAATTATACGGAATGGCAAAAAAAAAAATGAAAAAAGGGACCATACCCCATCAGTGAATGCAGTCCGTTTTCTCATCAGCCATCTCCATGATTTAAATGACTTCATAGACAACCAAGGCTTCTATTTAGTTCTCATAACAAACTGCAATGAGAGTATACAAAACATCAACAACCTTAAGTTGAAAATATTATTTCTAAACATTAGCTTAAGTTTTCTCACAAGCCAAACATGATCCCTGCCAAAACATGAAGACCAGTACTTGTCCAATTCTACATTAAACACTAACATCTTAGAGTATGCACGCGTGAAATGCATGTGTGTGTTTTTGCACACGCATGTGCATTAATGTAGAAAAGAGCTTCTCTATTGGCATGACAAGTAAAAGAAACATACCTAGATAACATCAAATACAAAACCCATAATCCAAAACCAACCACCAAACAAAGTAATCTCCTCCAAAAACTTGCCCAGTCACACAAATAACATCCCAGCAAGCCAATCTGGCAAAGAAAATGACGCAAACCCCCCCCTGGAACCAAAATTTTCCACCAAACTTTTTCCCGGAAAATTGTAAAACACAACAAACAGAGAGAATATGTTACCCGGGAAAATGGGGTTCTTCCATATCACCAGAAAAAGTAGGAAAACCATTTTTTTAACCATTTCCATTAGATCTAATAACTGAAACTTTGCTAATAAGCATGATTAACATTTATTATTCTCCAGTCATAAAAAAACCAAAAAAACAAAAACCACACCCTTTTCACCAAAAATGAGAACTTTGATTTCATTCTCTTTTTTCTCCACCACTGGATCTTGCTGTGTCATTCTGCACCTAAAAAAACAGAGACTGGGAAAAGAGCAGGAGATCAACCCATCACAAACCTTAAACACCACACGATCATGAGCTGGACTCAGTGTCCGTCCGATTAGCTCCTGTACCAACAGTCGGAGAGAGAGAGAGACGGAGACTGAAACGCCGCGTTTTAAGGGACTTATTGCATGGTAGTGGTTGTCCTTTTTAGCTTCCGGGCTGACCGACCAGTGTAACAGTGCAACGACACCTGTGACACACAAACACAAAAGCACAAACACAAACGCCCCCGTGCGCGTAATTTATACTCTTGTTGTCACGGAGACGCGCAAGCGGTGGAATCCGATCCTCTATGTTTTGCTAAATCTCTCACGCAATAAACAATGGTGACGCCCCAAGCTGCGTGCGCGTGTGTTTCTCGTACCGTCTGTCTTACGCTTATGTTGTTCAAGAGTTCCGATTTTGACACATGGCTTTGCGCACGCCGTTTGTTTCCTTGTTTTTAGTTTCTTTTTGTCCTTTCATGGTTTTGAATTTGAATTTTTTTTTTTCTTTTAATTATTTTTTGTTTAATGTAATCTTTGATACTTATCTTCTTGGATTTTTCCCATTCTTGCACGCTAATTATGTTGTTATAATGGGATAAGTATAAGATTTTAGACTTTATGATTAAATATGGATGAGGTATAATGTCACTATAAAACCATGTTCATTTGGTTTTTTCTAATAAGAAACCATTTGTTTGAGTATAAGATTAGTTTCATAATCCATTGTTATCAAGTTTAATCATAATATAATTAAATTAATTTGATTTGATTAGTGTAGTTCACCTATATATCCTAATTTGAGTTATTTTAGCCTTATTGGGCTCTTTTCTAGTGGTGGTCCACATAGGTGTTTTTTTTTGACGCTATTTTATTTTATTATAAAAAGTAATATTATATACTACATTTTCGGGCCATTTTTATTTTATTAGGCTATGTAGTATATAGCATTGTTCATCAACTCTTGCTAAAAAAATAAAAATAAATAAATTAAAGATTGATGAACATTATCACATCAATCCAATGAAAATGGGTCTAATAAAATGGAGATGAGATGAAGATATAGTATTTGATTGTCATTGATTATTTTGCCTTAAAATTGACAAATCTTTATTAGATTGAATCATTTAATACCAAAAAAATAAAAATAAAAGTGTGTATTTTATGATTGTTGTATGTTTTGAGTTGTTTGTTAATGTTTTTGTATTTAGAATAGAAAACAAAAGACACATAACAAGAATTTTAACAAATAGAGCCACATAATGTCGAATGTCATGTGGCAATCAGCATGACACTAACTGAGTTTATAAAGGAATGTGACAATTTCAGTAAAAAAAAAAAAAAATTATGTTTCACATGACACTTATCACGTCAATCACTAAAATATAGTATGTGATATGACGGTTTCTATAATATATAAACTATAACGTAAATATATATATATATATATATATATATATATATATGATGGGTACTTTTTTTTTCCAAATAAATTTTTTGAGTGTTAAGCGCACTTTTAGGCTCCTAAAAGACACCTAAATAGGTCCTTAGTGTCAACTATCAAGGATCTTCAGTAATTTGTTATTGTTCGAAAGACAATCTAAAATTTATTTAGAACATGTTTAAAATTGTATTTGAGAAATAGAGTTTTTAAGTAAAAAAAAAAAAAGTTTTTTTGGGGTCATTTTTAAGCTTTTTGAATCCTTAAAAAGCTCTTTCAATTTTTTTTATCAAACGAGTATTTTTTTTTCTTTAAAAGCATTTTTTTTATTGTTAAACCCACTTTTAAACTATTCAAACGCATACCCAAAGAGACTCTTAGAATGTTAAATTTTATATCAACTTTAAATTACTAAGAAATTGTTTGAAAATTCCCAATCCGATTCTTGGTGGCAAGAATAGACTAGCAAGACAAAATTGAGGAATTATGGTTACCAAGAACAAGTAAAAAAGTCCACAGAAGTGACGTTCAACAAAGGCATGGTAAAATGTAAATCATGCATGTGACTAATTTCTTTTCTCCCAATTTCAACAATTGTGAATCTCAGTGGCATGCATCGTGATCATCATTTTTGTTGGCCTAGTTTCCAACATCTTGTACAATTTCGACAATTACCACTGTATTATCGCCATGATTACTCAACCTTTTCCCTCATGGGGTGATAAAAATCTGCAGGACAAAAGCTTCTATAGCTGTGAAATTCATGAGAAATTCAATAAACTTGTTTCATGAGTTTCTTAATTAGCTTCCATTTTTTATGTATAAATAATTAGTTTTTTATTAGCAAAGAGAGTAATGGGTAATCAAAATATTATAATAAAAATGAAGTGGGTGGTTTCTCTTGGTGCATTATACACATGGCAGGTTAGCTAAAAAGGGGTTTTTGGGTCAAAGATATGTTTACCTAATCACATTTCTTATAATTGGTCATACACCTACCAGGCTACCACTAGGTAATGTTATGTGGCTAAAGACATAGGTCATTAGTTGAATAAGATATTATTTTGTTTTATTTTATTATCTTTATTAATAATTGTTAAGTGTTAATGATAGGATACACTTCTTTGATAATAGTTTACCTTTATCACATTTTGTTGTAATCTTATATAAATTTATGGGGTTGATGAATAAAGTAAGTAATTAATTGTCTCAATTTTAGTAATTTTTTTTGAGAGGTGTAGGATTCTTCAAACTATCCTAAATCATCCATTGGTTAGGTGCTTGAGAAATTAGCCACGTAACACATAATAAGCAAATTCATCTTAGTTGAATTTTGAACTGTCAATCTATATCCAAATATATCAAGAAAAATGTTCAGTGTACTACAATTTTTAATATATATATAAATTTTCGTAATAGTTCACTTAAGTGTCATATGGTGTCACATTGGTGAAAATTTGAACAAATACATTTAATTGTTTAGTGGCTAATGTGATAGAGTACAAAAAATGTTCTTTTTCAGCCGTGTGATCGATAAAACATTTTTAGGTTGTGACATGCAACTATATATAATGCCTAAAAATCTTAGGTTTAGGTGTTTATGTGTGGTATTTTTTTTAATGGTCCATATTTAAATATAAGGTTTTTTTTTTTTTTTTTTATGAAAAGAACGAGAGTAAAATTAAATAAGGACGGTTGAAAAAACTACAGCACACATGCAACATGTTGTGTTTTTTTTACACCACCTAAGCCAAATTTAAAATCTTATGACTAGGGTTTGCAAGATCATAGGCTTTGCCAAAAATGGTATGCAAAATAGAGTTTGTTTGGGTAAAAAGTTTGCACTTTTTTTTTTTTTTTTTTTTTTTTTGACATGTTCACACAAAAGGAGAGAGAAAAATTTGAATTAGTAATTTCTACTTCATTAAGCGTGATCTCCAACCGATTGAATTACCTTTTAAGAACGTAAAAATTTGCACTTATTCATAAAAGGTTGTGCATTTGAAAAGTCATATTCAAGTATTAAATATAAAAATTAAAAATATATGGGTAGTTGATATGTCAGCAATCAAATAGTTGAGAGACAATTATTTATCGATCAATCCCACCAACTACACGACCACCAAAAGATAGCAAGGAAAAGCAAATAGTGCTCTCAATTAATCTTATTCAATTATCACATTCCTTGGCTGACACTATAGAAACATTTGTAGATGCATAATTAATCAAATAAATAAGTGGATAGTACATAGGACTATTCAACAAATGACAAAGTTTTTTTTTTCTCCACATTGAATTGGATGAATTCTTCTACATTTATTTTTGGAGCATGTGAGTGTTACATATATTTTGAAAGGAAATGCTAGAAGCTCTTTTGATGTTCTCTTAATGTTCTTCTTATCCTAGGTAGATATTATTTTTTAAAAACAAAATGATAGAAATAAGAGAAGTCTCTTTTTTACTTTTTTAGAAAATAACATCCACCTATGATTAGGAGAACACCAGGAGAACATCTATATTTTCTTATTTTTAATAAGATTCAAGTAGTATGTGAAAATCACCTACTCTAAGAACATATATCAATTTATTACACTAGATTTCAAAAAAAAAAAAAAACCAACCCTATTTTGAGAGAGAAAAAAATTGTCCTCTAAAAATAACTAGTGTTTGAGCATTCAACAAGAAGTGACATCAATTATGTAGAAAGCCATCGCTTTAGAGGAATAAGAACCATTGAACAGTCAAGATTTTGTTTTGTTGTATCTAATGACGTGACAATATATATAATACTAAATCTATAAAAATAAAAATAAATAATAATAATAATACAGCTTCAACTATATAGATTTAATTATAAGTTTTTTGAAAAAACTATAACATTATTCAATGCAATCAACAGATAACAATAATATATTGAGAAGGCTTGAAATAATATTTTAAATAATTAGCATTATGACCTTTTCAAATGGTAGTCCCAATCAAATTAAAGAAAGCATGCAAAAGGCTCAGCTTGGGGCGGTTTTAGCAGACATTTTTTTATTCAGTAAATTTGCTTGTGATTTTGGTGGGGGAGGTTGGAGTGGTTTCGAAGGCTTTTTGTCAAAACGGCAATGCAGTTCACGATGGCTAAATGCTAATACAAAGGCACTGGTCAACTTTCTGCAACTCTAGACCTTTGTTTATTTTTTTGGCCTGCACCTGCACGTGCCATCCATGCCCCATGGTTGGGGGCTTGGGTGGGATGATCAGATTGGAATTTCTTGTCGGTGGGCTTTGTCTCCATAAATAGAAATTCGGATAGTTTAAGAGATGATGTTGCAAGGCTAACCTCTTTCGGGCAAGTGAATCTTGCATTCTAAGACACCTAAGACTTTAATTTAAACTGTTTAATGATGATTTTTAAAGATACATCAGTTTTAATGTTGTGCAACCACCCTTGTGTTGCCTTTGAGTAAGTTCATTTTAGGTAATTCATATGTAAACGCACAATACGCTAACATTTTCCATCCCAAGTGACGACGAATTTAACTCAAGAGGTACGTAACTTGAAAAATCGTTATAGTTGTAGTTTAGAAGTGATCTAGTCTAAATGTGATAGTAATTTAGGTGGATAAACTATAATGTACTCAAAAATAAAAGTTTGACGGCTTTTTTAATAGATAAGGAGCTGTAGAAAATACTTCTGGGTACGGTTAAGAAACCTTTCAAGGTTCGTGTCCCTTTTTTTATCGTGTTGTGCTGCGGTATCTTAATTCTAGACCAATATACAAGGACTAGGTTGTTTTTGACCATTTCTTATTATTTATTTGTAACTTTAACATTGTTTTTTTTTTTTTTTTTGAATTTATTGTTAGTCAACAATATCAACAAGGACTTGAAATAATATTTTAACTTGCATGGGATTATGACTTTCAAATGGCAGCTCCAATCAAATTAAAGAAAGCACAAAAGGTTCAGCTCGGGGAGGTTTCTCTTAGCTTATAGATATAGGCATCATATAGCTGGGGCCCGGGGAAGGTTGGAGTGGATTCGAAGTTGTTGCATGTGGCTCTCATCTGCTGTTTCTCTCAAAGGGCATGGCGGCTCACGAGGGCTAATAGAAAGGCACCCTAGGGGTCAACTTTGTCCAACAAACCTTTCATATGTATTTTTTAGGCTAACCACTTCTTAATTAATTGGACTTTATCTCAAATTGGTATTTTCATAAAGTTGATGGCAATGTTAATTAGCGTCACCACAAGAATTTTGATCTTTTTAATGGTTGTTCCGTCGAAAAAATTTATCAGCAACGACTTTAATGTTGTTGCTGACAATGTTAGAAGTTGTCGCATGCATGCATGTAACTTAGCCAGATTTTAATTGAAGTGAAAGCATTTTAAAAAATAGGTGATAATGATACAAGTATGGTAGATGAAGATAATATCAAATCAAATTTGATTTCAAGAATCTGAATAATTTTAATGCAATCAAATCCAATTACAAGTACTACCCATTTTAATTAAACTTGTATCCTCAAATTGGACCACAATGGGCTTCATTTTATTTTATATATATATATATATATATATATATATTAGCATTCAATATCACATCGAATTTCAGCAATGGAGAATCCCCACATATACATGATTAGTAATATTAGTATTAGCCGCCTTAAATTTTCATTGATGCTCTGGTGGAGCTGAGCCAGGATATGGCTTAGTCGGACTTGAGAGAGCGCCATCAGTTTCCACTGTCTAGGCCTCTCATGTGCGGCTCCCAGCAGATAGGTGTTACTATGGTCACACTTTAGATAGAATATCCACAATTGATCTCTTCTGCCTTTTTAAGGAGGAAAAAAAAAAAAATTTTGAGGAAAGACAATAAGTAGCTTACAAGATGAGTTGTTATGGAGAAAAGAAATATTGAGAAGCAAGCTAATTAAGAAGACACTGGAAATGCTTTATTGGCAAAAGGTCAACATCTAAAAGCTTTGATTTGTTTCATTCAAAATTGTCGTCTGCTGCTCGTGAGCCTGTTGATAAGTTTTCCTGGCCTGAATCCTTTTTCTTTAAGCTTCGGCTGAAAGCAGCTGTTGGACAAGTTTTCGATAAGGTAGAAAATGACTTTGACATAAGATGCATGCTTGCTTACTTTTTGCTAGAAGTTCATACTAAAGGAAAGAGATGGAAGGAGCGAAAGTAATGCGGCATGAATTAGTAGGAGGCAATAAAGAACAACAATAAAGTAGCAGTGTGTTAAGTGCCAAAATATTCATATTTTAACCCTTAAATTTATATATGTTAATTTCTTAGTATTGTTAATTTATACTATTTTAGTTCTTTTTATGTGTTTTTCATGCTTTTATAGGCTTTTGGAAGAGAATGAAGTAAATCTGAAAGATTTGGGCTCAAAGAGAGAATTTGAAAAAAGTTGGAGTTTCTGGCAATGAGATGAGCACACTACTAGAGAAGACAAGCAGCGAGTGCAACCATGTGCGATCGTGCGCACACCAGAAGAGTGTCGATCACAGTCGTGCGATCGAACGCACACGGGTTGTGATCGAGCGCACTCGTGCGCTTAAGACACATAAGAGGCGGCCAAAATACTCTTTCCTTTCATATTAGGGTTTTTCAAGTCTCATTTGTAATATGACTAAACCCTACGAATTTTCTAGGTTTACTAGTGTGTCAAGGACTTCTAAAAGCCTATAAATAGACATCTTAGCTTTATAGGAAAAGGGTGAAGAAAAGAGGCACAAGCTCTGGAAATGAACTGAAAGCTAAATCAAGAGAAGTTTGGGTTTTTCTTCTCTTCCACCTTTTATTTTTGTTATGTAGTTTATATTTTAATTAGGGCTCGATTGAAGCCCTAGTCATGTCTTTTTAAGATTGCAATATTGGCGCCTTTGCTACAATTATATTTTGGTGTATTTAACTTGATTCATTCCTGTTATCTTCTATTCCTCATATGTATTTGCCTGATCAACATATGCATGTGATATGAACTAGTTAATTAAATCAATTTGAATGATTGAGTCATGGGTTTAATAAGAGTAACAAAAGAAATCCACACGGATTCTTGGGTTAATCAACATGGGGAACCGGGAGTAGACACCCATGCCCTAGGCCTCATCTGTTTATCGATTTTCATAGATTTATGATTTCTTAAAGAAAAACTTACTAGGCACCCATGGTAAATACTTTAAGAAAAATAAAGAATTAGAGTAGACACTCATGCCTAATTCGTTGCTTAGGAAAATCAATAGCTTAAGGAGTAGACACCCATACGTTTAAGTTGGCAAACATTAAGTATACCGGTATGATTGGTGCATTGACATATTGTTATCTTAATTAGTCTGATTAGTGGTGGATATCAAAACCCTAATCCTTTTTAGTTTTAGTTTATCTTTTATTTTATTTCTTTATTTTAACTCCATCGTGACAATTGAGTTTTATCTATTAATTAAATAGGAAGTTACTTCTAAACATAATTTACCAATTCTCGTGAGAATGATCTCGTATTTGCCTGTTATACTATCGTTTGATCTTGTACACTTACGAGTAAAACGTATCAAGTATTTGCCTATTAATTTAAGTGGGTATTTGGCACAATAAGTTTTTTACGCTATTGCCAGGGATTGTGTTAAATTATGTCTAGAAAATTTTTTTCCTTTAGTTTAATTTAGTTTCTTTTATTTATTTTTTATTTTTTAATTTTGCTTTATTTTCTATGTTTTGTTTATTTATTTATTTTTTATTTTGTTTGTTTTATGTTTCTGTTAATTTTTGTTTAATTTTTATGTTTTGTTTTTCGTTTTTGTTTCTATCCGCAAATCTGATTTAATTTGCGGCAGTACGATCGAGTGCAGTCTCATTGTGATCGAGCGCATTGTTGCTTGTGAGCCTTATATGCTTATGTTTTGCGATAGTACGCTCGAGCGCCCATTCCAGGGAGATCGAGCATAGCTGTGCGATCGAGCGCAAGTGCACTGCGATCGAACGCACAGCCAAACAGTAGTACTGAAGTTGCTAATTTCAATTTTGTTTTTATTTTTCATTTTTCATTTTTCATTTTTATTTTTATTTTTATTTTTTTGTTTTTGTTTTCTGTTTTATTTTATTTTGCCTTTTGTTTTATGTTTCTGTTTTTAAAGTCTGTTAGTTTATTATTATTATTATTATTATTATTATGGTTTTAATTTTTCTCTGTTTTTGTCCACAACTTTGAGCTACCATGCGGCAGTGCGACTGAACGCACCTCCATCCAGCAGTACTGAAGCTGCTATACAGTTTGGCTGAAGACGTTAAACTTAGCGCTCATAGAAGGCACCCCATAGTTTATTCTATTATTTTTCTATTTATTTTTATGTTTGTCTTTAGCTTTGTTTTTGTTTCCTTTTTATTTGTTCTAATGTTTTATTTTGCATGGACAAGTGTGTTTCAATTTAAGTTTGGGAGTGTGCTATGAGCCATGCTATTCCAAACAATTTCGTCCATATCCCGAGTAAATTCTTTTCATGTTATAGACACATTGGGGACAATGTGTAATTTAAGTTTGGAGGTATGGGAGGCACTTTACATATACTTTGTCCCAGTTTTATTTTATTGTTTATGAAAAAAAAAAAGGTTTATTTTAATTTATATTAAAATAAATTAAAATATTCATAATTTATTTTTTTATCAAAATAAATTATTATTATTATTATTTTAATTTTGAACACATGATCTAATATTTAGTACATTTTAATCAAGGATGAGTTTTTTTTTTTTTTTTTTTTTTGTCTTTAGTAGGCTGCAGCGAAAAACAACAATAAAGTAGCGAATAACTAATTATAGATCTTAAGTCTATCAATGACCTAAGAATTCTTCTCAAAATATAGTCTATCTATGATTTTAAGGAAAAATAGGAAGAAAACTCACATATGAGTAATTCTTATTCAGCAAAATCAATAATAAACAACAACTGTTTTCTCTAAAGGTTATAAGCATATATTTATAGCCTAAAACCCTAAACTTAATAAAATATGACATAAATACCCCCAAAACCCAAAACCTAATAAAATAACGAAATAAATACTCCTAAAACCCTAACCTAATAAAATAACAACATAAAGTCGGTTTTAGAAAATAAAACAAACTGACGGCTACGCAATCTGCATCATTCTCCCATTGTTGGAGAGAATTCATCCTCGAATTCGGCCGGTTCTTTCCACGGTCCTTCGGATGCCCAGTCAACTCATTCCACTCGCCGTTCCTTAAGATCAAGACAAGGAAACATCCCACAATAAGCATGACGCTTCTCATCATCGAAGTACCTTGATATTTGTCGTGAAATCCTCACACACCCCTTTGCTGTGTAGACTTGTCATGCTTCTCTCGTGCTTTGCTCTTCCCACAAGCCATGAGAATCCCCAAAGAAATCATAAAGACCCTTTCAATCTTTAACAGAAAAGTCTTCTCCACCATACAGATCTCATAATAATTTTGGTTAGAATAATTTGATAAAATAGTATCTATCCCAATGGAATCAACATAGTCAATTGGCTCAACACTAAAATCGAAGACTTTATCATCGGGGCTCTTATCAGGCACATGATATGTAGAATTGTCATCAAAGAGTGCAAAACTATCCGAAAGATTTACCACTTCCAAGGGTTCCTCTTCTTCATGAAAAATTGCAAAACTATCCGAAAGGTTTACCTTTTCCACTTGTTCCCCCAATTCTTCAAGCTTTTTAGGACTCTTGATGTCGTGCGGATGGTTAGGAACATTTGACCCCGGCACCAAATCAAGTTGAGGTTGAATGTCTCGTAATGATGGTACCGCTTTCGGTAATTCTGCTCGGACCACGTCGACAAATCTTCCCAACAGCTCCTTTATCGGCCTCGGTACCACTTCCTTGATGCCGCTTTCCGTGTCTGTCAACTCCTGTTTGGATACAAAGGATTGACCATCCCCTTGTGAAGGTTTTGGCTCCACCCATGGGCTATGTGGCAACGTCAATCTGGTTTTACCCAACATGAAGCTGTACGTGTTCTTTGTTTCATCATGGATAGCAACTTTATCATCTTGCCATGGCTTGCCCAATAACAGTTGACACATCTCTATGTCGACCACATCACACCATATAGTATCCCTATATTTAGCTCCAATGGAAAAGGACACTAGACAACGTTTAGAAATCGTTACCTCGTTTCCTTTTGTGAGCCACTTCAATTGATAAGGAGTAGGATGTCTCTTGGTCTCAAGCCCTAACTTGTGAACTGCTTCCTCCGAGACTATATTCTTATGACTCCTTGGATCAATGATAAGCTTGGCCCCCTTGCCTCCCGTGGTGCATATAGTTTGAAATGGTCGGCACGTACGTTTAATGTATTGGGACACCGAACGACACTTGATCTCCTCCCCCTCCTCAGGCACCAACTCCGCCATCTTTCTAGGTACTTCTTTTTGTGGAAATTTTATATTTTTTTTTCTACCACCATGAACTCTTTGGGTTGCAAGCAACCTTAGAATTCCGGTGTATCGAGTTTGAATCTACTCACCCGCTGATTGGCATGAGCTTGCGTAAGGTGCTGACGTCCTTGCTTTCAGCGCTCCGTAAACGGGTTTCTATATTCATTCCCATTATGACGACACCAGTCGGATACTTGAGTAGCTCTTCAATTTGATCCCTCATAGCCCTGAGTCGATCCTCCTTGTATCGCCACCACTCAGCGTTAGATTTGCCTTCCGCCTCCGCGAATCGCAGTCTTGGTTGGCGACGACAACTATTCGGCCGAACGATTGCCGTTTGTTCCCTACGTGCTGCCTCCGTGCGCACGTACACCTTGTTCATGTCTGCAAAGCAGTTGCTCCTCCCCATTCATGGAAAGTAACTGAACTCTGATACCAACTGATGCAGCATGACTTAGTAGGCTGCAACGAATAACAATAATAAAGTAGCAGATAACTAATTCTAGATCTTTAATCTATCAATAACCTTAGAATTCTTCTCAAAATATAGAGTCTATCTATGATTTCAAGGAAAAATAGGAAAAAAACTCACCTATGAGTAATTCTTATTCAGCAAAATCAATAATAAACAACAACTATTTTCTTTGGAGGTTATAAGCATATATTTATAACCTAAAATCCTAAACCTAATAAAATATGACATAAATACCCCAAAAACCCTAAACCTAATAAAATAACGAAATAAAGACTCTCAAGACCCTAACCCTAATAAAATAACAACATAAAGTCAATTTTAGAAAATAAAACAAACTGACGGCTACGCAATTTGCATCAAAAAGGGTGTCAAAAATTACGTGGTTTGGACATAGACATATATCCGAAGGCAAAAGTCTTAGAGGCTACATTTTTCTTGTTTGATTTGATTGTGTGCCAAGGAATAATCCCTTGGATATGATGCAACCTATTGTTGATTAGAGATTTTTCTATGAACAATACGAATAGGAGTATGAAGGGGAACAAGAAAGAGTCTTTGACCTGCAACAAATATGGATAGAGTTTTTTGAATAATTTCAAATATAAACAAATCTCTTAAGGATAAATAAGTCACTATTTTATTACAAATTTACAATCATTAGACATAAATTCCTTATAAACCCGCCTCTAAAAGCCACACGTGTCATTTAAGCCAATTTTTTAAAAGTGAAATGTGTCCTTTAACACGTGAGATATATATATATATATATATATATATATATATATATATATATATATATATATATATATATATATTTAATAGCTTAAAAGACATACGTCACTTTTAGAAACTAGCTAGTAGGAGTTTTCTACAAAGCAGTTTCTAGGAAATTTATATCTTGAAAATTCTCACATGCTAAGAGACACATGTTGCTTTTAGAAGTTGATTTTAGAGGTTGATTTTGTAGGAAATTTGTGTCCTTTATTATTATCAATGAGCATGCAATTTTGAATAGAACAAATAAAAGCTTCCTACCATCCTTAAAAATCTCAAATTTATGGGTTTTAATTCCAAAGATCCATATTGTTCATGTAAGCCTTAAAAAATATAAAAAAGCAAAATAATTAAAAGGGTGGTCAAACCACCTCTAGAAGAGTGGCCAACCACCATTTTACCTTTTGAATGGATGGTGAGCCATCGTGGTCCAAAAAGAAAAAGAAAGAAAGAAAGAAAAAGAAAGAAAGAAAGAAAAGAGATCCTTTAATGTAAATCTCTTTCTTGTACTATAATGTCTAGGATCATTCTTTATGTTATTTGGATCTTAATTTTGGGTAATAACCATGGGTGTATCAAGTGCTTGAATAATGATGAGAAGCCTCCATTGTGGCACTAATATTTGAATAAGCATGCCCTAAGAGCCCTTAATTCCAATGCATTTGCTTAGAGAAATAAAATTTTTTCCCTTTAACTTTGTCTAAGGCAAGATGTCATCTTTTTGTGACTGCTTATGGAGTCTTCATTTTTAGTCAAATTGATTTTCCCCGCTATTGTGTTTATTGACTGCCGCCCTTATGAGACCCCATGAAAACAATCTTAGAGAAATTCAGCTTCTGTCTTTTGTTGCCGACGGTTTGTTTGGTGGGCTTGAAATCAAACTATGACTCAATTTTTTTCTGAACAAACACATGCAAATCGCTCATAAAATCTAGGCTTTTTTTGCATGATTGTTATAGTCATGTTCAAATAAAGATGCTACATTTGGTTGCCTTGCTCTATTCTTTTTGTTCATGAATAAAAAACTACGGTTACATGCATTATACAATAGATCCGGCCGGATGTGGTGGTCAAACGACTCAAACCAAACTCGAGTTGGCCCTTTTTAGGTGGCTGAAACACCCAAAGCATTCACCTAGAAAAATATCTCAACAGCTATTTCTTTTATTGTAGCTTTGTTAATAACAGCTTATAAAAAAAAGGGTTTCAATCCCACAAGATCTGCCTTGAAAGGGAGTACCTTTGGAGTTTAGCAAAGGAACAATTTTAGCTTGAAAATTCAAAATTTGAAAAAGAAAATAACAAAACACGAGAAACGACAAAGTCAGAGTGAAAACGACAGCTCAGGCTGGGCTTTGTACAATGTATGTGCCCAATCCATGGATTCAAATAAAAGAAAACATCCTTTGAGAAAAGCCCAAAATTGGGGAATTTATGGATTTAGGAAAAAAGCTTGGTTTATACAAATTTTTAATATGCTTTAATCTTTCATTTATAAGACTATAACCAGATGATTATGTCTTAATACTGCAACCCAAAATTATTTGGTACGGTCTCCAAGAGGTACCTCAATCGACTAGAACCACACCTAATGAAGCGGAGGTTTATAGTTCAAATCTTCCTCCCTCCTCTTGTGCGGACATGTCAAAAATAAAATAAAATTATTTGGTACGTTCCATTCTGAAAAATCAAAACAAGCAGCACAACTTTTAACTCTTTTATATTATTTTTTTTAATTTTTAATTTTTAAGATATTACATCAAACAACAAAGGCTGGGCAACCCAACAATAAGCCCCAAAACGTCCCCATCAGAATGAGTAAAAAAAAAAAAAAACAATGCATCAAATAAATGACACGGGCCTATGCTTTCTTGGTACGAAGACCAAGAAAAAAGCTTGGTTTATACAAATTTTTAATATGCTTTAATCTTTCATTTATAAGACTATAACCAGATGATTATGTCTTACGGCAACCCAAAATTATTTGGTACGGTCCCCAAGAGGTATCTCAATTGGCTGGAACCACACCTAATGAAGCGGGGGTTTCTAGTTCGAATCCTTCTCCCCTCTCTTGTGCGGACATGTCAAAAATAAAATAAAATTATTTGGTACGTTCCATTCTGAAAAATCAAAACAAGCAGCACAGCTTTTAACTCTTTTTTATTATTTTTTATTTTTAAGATAAAACAAGAGATTACATCAAACAACAAAGGCTGGACAACCCAACAATAAGCCCCAAAATGTCCCCATCAGAATGAGTAAACAGAGAAAAAAAACGACAATGCATCAAATAAATGACACGGACCTATGTTTTCTTGGTACGAAAACCAAGAAAATTGGCCACCAATTAAGGTGGTTTGAAATGGTACACTAGAGATGATGCACATAAGAAATATACAACTGCAATAGCGAAAAAGAGCTGCAACAGTATGGAGAACCCTGATGAAAATCGAATCAAAGCTAATTAAAGGAAAAACTAGCACAGAGTCTAGGAGACACTGCATAACGATCTGCAACCATATCGAGAGAGCATCAAGAAAGGTGGAAAGGACATCTAAGTCCCTGAAACTACAACATAACAAAATTAAAAACAGTAGCATCAGTCCAAAATACAGAAACACGAGAATCATAGATGGCAGAGTCGCAAAAGGCCACACGCCTGTGGTAGATCCAGAAGACCGGCCTAGGTGATGGGAGGTGGCGGAGTGGCATTTATCCAATATCACACGTCGGCGTGTGGAGCACACGCGCCCGCAAGTAAGATCTACTTGCAAGCGCATGGTGGCCGGATGGGAAAGATGATGGCGGCAAACGGTAGTGCAAAACACCCAGGAACCCATTGGAGTGGCGCTTGTACGTCAGGGGCTTCCTGAAATCGATAGATCTGATTTTGAAAAAATCAAAACCAAAGATTTCAAGAAGAGTGTGAATCCCTGCCTTTGAGCACCTGATGAGAACGATGATTAGAGCTGTTGCGATGGAGAATGGAACGATATAGTTATTGGACGAAAATAAAACGCCTAAAGCATCAGATAAGCAGGGGTGGACCTTTGTCCCCCCAAAATTTTAAAATTACCCTTAAAATTTAAAATTTTACTTCTAAAATTTATGGGTTTTTATAAAATGTCCCCCCAAAAACTAAATTTTTACATTTTGTCCCCCCACTCATAATTGTCTAGTTCCGCCCTTGAGCTAAGGCCTCCGTGTAAGCGGATAGGGTCTCCAAAGAGACGGTTTGGGTCTCAGAAGAGACAAGAAAGGGGAGGGGGATACAGGAAAAGGGAAGTAGAGGGAAAAGGGGAGGAAGCTTCCTCTTCCCATGGCTGTCGGAGGGAAGTTTTTGGGACTATTTGAGGAGAGAGAAGAGAGCGAAAGTCTCTAAGTTAACTTTTTAATCCGTCGACTGATGACTGCTTTTAACTCTGCTTCACTATTTTATCATTTAAGTGATCAAAATACAACAACTCATGAAGGGTTTCTTTCTTGAGGGAAACTTTGCATTTGTAGCATTATAGTTTATCAGATATATTATTATTTGCATACTCATACAAAAGAACACAAGAAAAAGCTGAAAACAGGAAGCTTGTATACAATTTAGCTAGATTCCTCTTAAGTTAATAATCCGTTTAAAAAAAACTTGATGCTCCTGAATGGAACAGTAGAATCCGATATAAGTTAGCTGACTGGATGATCTAGATACGTATCTTCTTCTTCCCCTCAGTTGGTGAGCGGCGGCCCCTTCCACGTTGTATGGGATAAAAAAAAATCCATGGAGGATTAATTCCAATAAACCTAGGACTAGAATTTTCCTCTCGACCTACCAGTAGTCTTTACAAGAGCATAATCCACCTTTGAAATGGTGAAATCGATTGCAATCTCTAACAACAATCTCCCTGTCAAACACCCTGGAGATCATCTTTATTGCAACATGACAATCACTGCATATCCTTAGGTTCTTAACAATTCGAATTGGAGTACCTGGACTGGTCTTTAAAAAGCAGAAGGCAATGGCCAATTTTTCGCTATGATAGGATATTGCCAACTCCCTTTCTTCCTCGTCCAAATCAAGCAACACCTCATTCGTGTTTCCCACAAAACCCTCCATCTTCAACTTCTTCATAATCTCATCAAGCATCTTATATATCTCTCTGGTTTCTGGATGAGAATCGACTCCCACCAAAAACTCATGAAGGACACCTCCCAACTCAACCAAACTACAACCAGGAACTTTCTTGATCCCCCTTGCCTCCATAAGATCTCTCACATGCCTCACATCTGCCCACCTACCCCTTTTTGCATACACATTGGATAGAAGCACATGGGCACCACTATTTGTGGGATCCAACTCAATCAGTTTTTCAAGTGCAATCTCACAAGTTTCAATGTCCCCATGCATTCTAGATCCGCTAAGCAGAGCACCCCATATCAGCACATCAGGCTCCATAGGCATAGACTTGACCAAAACGCATGCCTCCTCAATGAGACCAGCTCTTCCATAAAGGTCAACCATGCAACCATAGTGTTGGATCATAGGAGTAATACCAAACTCCTCACTCATCTTCCTAAAATACTCCAGCCCTTCACTCACCAAACCTCCATGTACACAAGCACAGAGAACGCCCAAAAATGTTACAGCATTAGGTCTCACCCCATAATTTGTCATCTTTGCAAACAATTCAAGGCATTCTTCTGCATGTCCATGCATGGCCAATCCCGTGATCATAGCACTCCAAGCCATCACGTCCTTCTTAGGACCCAAATTATCAAATACCCACTTCGCCCTCTCAATACTCCCACATTTCGCATACATGTCTATCAATGAAGTTCCTAACACAACATCAACTTCCATTCCACATTTCCCAATATAAGCATGAACCCATTTCCCATGCTCAAGTGCACCTAACCGTCCACAAGCCAAAAGCACACTCGACATGGTGAACTCATTCGGCTTAACTCCATTCACTTCCACTTTTTGCATCTCACGAAACAGAGCAAGTGCTTCTTTATACTCACCACACCTCCCATACCCATTTATCATACAACTCCAAGATATCACATTCCTTGCAGGCATCTCATCAAACAGCTTCCTTGCAATATCAACCAAACCGACTTTGACATTCGCATTAATGATCGAATTCCAAGACGGTAAATCAGGTTGGGCAATCTCATCGAATGCTTGACGCGCAAGCGTCAAATTGCCACAAGACGAGTACATGTTGATGAGGGACGTTTGAACAAACGGGTCGTTAGCGCGCCCAAAGAGGAGAGTTTGCGCGTGGATTTGTTTTCCTGATTGGAGGTGAGGCGGGGAATCGAAAGATTGGAGAAGGAAAGGGAAGGTATGGAAGTCTGGTTCGACTCCATGGAAGCGCATCCGGAGAAAGATGGAGATTGGTGTATGCGTTAGGGCGTCAGCTCGAGACCTGGCTTGAGCGTGGGCTCGAATAAGGTTGTTCCAGATGAAGGATTCAACGGTTGGATGTGCAAAATGAAGAGTAGGGTGCGTCGAAGATATGAGCCTTGCGCAAGCTTGCATTGCAGCCTGCAGGCACTGGGTGGCGGGGAAACCGTACAAACCGTTTCATAAAGAAAATAGATCCTCTTATATATGGAATTAGTATCTCTTTGATTTAAACCGTAAAATATCCAGTTAGTTATATTGAAATTGTATTTTTATCATTTCAAAAAGTAAAAAACAAAAATTGAACTGGAGAGGATTATGCTTTCATATTAAGAACCCATTACCCTTATTTGGATTGTTGCCTCATTGCACTTGTATTAAGAACAATAAATTAGTTCAAATTCTCTACAATTAGTTGTCTGAATTGTCATACCGAAAGGGTGCTGCAGGATCCATTGTTCTCGAACAGGTAGCCTCGCATTCTGGATTGCTCAAGGTAGTTGAGCCCGAATTGTAGGAATTGTTGAATAAAGGGAGTGATTTGATAACAAATTAAATCTTAATAATCAATTTAATAAGTTAAAAATCTAAGTGATTTGATAAAAGGTCAAACCTTACGGATTATTTGATAATTTAAAAAAAAGGTAAAACCTCTAGAACTAGTAGAGCACTTCCCCACCCCCACCCCTGACACCCCCCCACTATTTTTAAAGAATTTCCATGCAGCACTCCTTATCCTTTTTTTTTTTTTTTTTTTTTTTTCTCCTATAAATTTGCTTTTAGCTGAAGATTTGCTCAGTCAGTCAAAAATTGCAGTGTCCACCAATTTCTTTAATTGCCCAGTTAGCAACAATATTCAATTATCTATGTCAATATGCCAGGCTTGATAAGTGGTGCTAACACCAACTTTTAAACTAACAATTGCATTATTAAAGGGATATGCAGAATCAACACTCGGACAAAAAGCAAAAGAAAAAAAATTTATTTTCCATCCTATGTGAGTGTAAACTGTATACAATGTATTCTTGCGAATCGTTTTATCAACAGAGATATTAACAACAAAAAGGGAAAACTTTTTGTACACAGAAAGGTCCTGGAAAGAGAAACTTAGCTGACTCTATAGCCTGGGACAAGAGCTGAGGAAAAAGGTAGGTTCAATGGCGTATTTACTTGGTTCGAACCCTCTTCCTTCCCTTCATGGGAGAAATGGGTCCTTGATTAACACTTCCACGCCCAACTTTTCTTAGCCGACCAAGGCCTTTTTTTGACACAGCCAAGGATTCTACTGAAGAAGGGGAATTAGCATAACCTGGAACTTTACCTCCATTTGAGGTCTTTGTAACAGCATTCCCAGCATTAGCTGCTTTTCCTGATACCTTTCCACTACTGGGGCGAATGCTTCGGGGTTTCACTGCCCGATTAGGTGTTGGGGTTTTAACTGAGAGGTTGGCAGAGGTAGCCTTGCTGCTGCTGCTAGAACGCTTGAAATGTTGCTGCATTTTTTTGGTGATGAGGTCTCTGAGGAGTAGAGCAGATTTATATTCACGTGTGCTCTTGGAGTAAAAGACCAAGGAATTGTTGCTGAGCAGCAGAAGGTCTCGGAAGAGTTCCAAAGCTGATGTGATGGAGTAGCTACCAATTCTTGATCTTATTGTGTCAAAATCCATATGCCGCCGGATCATTTTCTTGTATCTTCCCCTCTTCTGTGATGGAATACATTAAATAACTAAAATGAGCTGGTTCCATGGATAACAGCAATCAATGGGTAAGCTAAGCTTAAGATTATTTGATCCAAAGTAAGTAGCTGATAAGAAATCCAGACCAAATCATAGATACAGTTTGGACGAATTAAATGCAGCAATCAACATCAAGCGTGTATTTGAATGATGGGAAATCCAAGAAAGCATGAAATATTTGTTCATACCTGGCTATCAAGCCGTCGACGGAAGACGGAGGCACTTTTATTCTCCAAAAGATAGTTATAAATCTCCATCAGATCATCGATTCCATCCTTGCTCAAATTTCTGTTATAATCATCAGCACCAGAAGATCCTGCAACCTCACCACGGTTGCTGGTTGCATTTTCTGTACAACGCAAGGCAGTTAAACAATCATCTGAACCCAAAACGTTAGTTTCTCCAATGCTACCTTCATTGACATCCCTACTGCAGAATTTTCTCTTTCTCTTCCCCCTCCTCTTTGTTAAACTTCCGCCTCGTCCCCCATATAAAGTCTCTGTCAGCTTCTCAATACCAGAGACTTTCTTCTGCTCATAAGGCCGTGAAGTTTCTGGGTTAGTCTCCATCTCTTCAGCTGACACTGCTGCAGGAATCCGACATTCAGCCGTCCAATAAGTACGGGTTTCCTCTGTGAAACTACCAGCAGATAGTCCATCCTTCGACATTTCTTTACTGGAAGATTCAACTCTCATTGATTTTTGAAAAGGAACAGGTGATTCAGTCTGGCTGGAGCCATAACCAACATGATAGTCATGTCTTTTCTCAGCCTTGAGAGATTCAAGCTTTGATTCCAAGGACCTGAAATAGGCAGATTATACAAATCATAACAAAATGCAAACTATAGCTCGCTGTAGAGTGTAGACTGAAAATCCCCACAGAAAAGCAAAACATATTTTCTATATTCGCTCCAGCATTATATATATATTTTCCCCTTCTCTCATGTTTAAAGGAGCTTAAGGTCTTTGACTCTTTGGGAGCGTCAAATAAGAAATTTAAAATTATATGGTTTTGCCGTACTCCTTTTGACTTCTCCAAATATCTACTCCTAATTTCTAACCAACCACATCCTCAGCAACTCTGATTCATCTTTCTTCAATTTTCAGCTCTTATAACTTGGGCAAAACAGATTGTTACCACTAAACTGCTACAGCATGTCCTTCGAAGGTAGCTGAGAATCCATGTTTTAGGTGTAAGACTCTAAATGTTAACTTGTTATCATCTTGACTGCTGCATAAAATCTTTCAACGACAGTTTTTGGAATTGAAAATGACCAGCTCCATCAGAGTACAAAAAAAAATGGAAAAAGGGAACCTGCCACCATAATGCTATTTTACGCTTTTTTCTTTTTTTTTTTGGAGGGGTGGGGAAGGATAGCATGGAGCCCTTTTGTCTTAATATGAATAGAAAAAGGGGAAAATACATTTAGTCCCCTCAAATTACCACCCTTTAGTACTTGGACCACAAAACTTTAAAAGGTGACGATTGACCCCTCTAACTACTACACCGTTACAAGTTACACCATTTGTTAGCATTTGGCATTAAAATGGATGGAAAAATGTCACATGTGACGTGCATGTGAATATTTTATTTTAACTATCCAAACTACTCCTAAAAAAACTGAAGAGTGGTCGAACCAACACTAAGGGCCAAGGGATGGTTCAGCCACTCCTAAGTGACAAAATGGTGGTAGTTTGAGAGGGTTTTCCACATAGAAAAAAGATGTATTAGGTCATTTGATCTTATACAGCTTGACAGACAAACATATAACTAACCCAATTGAGTCTTCAGACAGCTCTAAAGCTCGCCTCAGCTCAGTCATTCGCTCCTTCCGTAGCTCATCAAACCAGGCCCTAAGGAGGAAATCATAAAATGAACTTGAGGGAAAGAACCGTCCTGATAGAATTTAATAATATACATAAACATGCATAAGTGCAAGTAAAGCTTGACAAGAAAAGAGTCAAGAGCAGAGGTATGAAAAATTCAGAAACCAAACATATTAAATTCATATTTAAAAAAAGGATACAAGAAACAAAAAAGTCCATCATTTATATACAGTCAAACTAATTAAATGCTAAATGTTATGCATTACCAGACAATCAAAGTAAACTTACGTGCATCCAGCATAACGCCGTTGCAAGTCCTCATATTTGGACTTACATACCTGCAAACAAGATACTATATTTACTATATTGGATGTGAAAATGAATTAAATTGAAAAATTAGTCAGAAAATTCCCTCCCATTTCACATTCTGATGACTTATTTATAAATCCAAATACTCATAGCAGGAAGGTAAAGAAAAATTACAACTGGAAATATCAGCATACTGATGGTAAGAGAAAATAATGAAAAAAAAAAAAAAAAAAAAAAAAAGTCAAGTAACTCTTTCACATTCTTTCTATAAAACTTATACTGTGAGTTTGTAAGAGATTGTATTAAAAACTGTGATACCCAAAGCATTTTTTTTTAGTAGATGATGTGGTAAATATCATGTGAACTGTGGCAGTGGCATCACTTTGTAAACATCGCAAGTGACAATGCAAACTACCGTGTGGTAATACATATTTTAGTGGCTAAAGTGTAAGTGCTATGTAGACTATTACATCAATTTGTAAGAGATTTGTATTAAAAGCTCTTCATAAATACCTATGGACCTAACTTCCATTCAATCCTACGTTGTAGTCAAATGGTTAATACACTAAGGCAACAGCAGTTCACTTAAAAAATATCAAACTCCCTATTTGATCCTACTAGTGTCCATGAGATCCTCAAGATTTGAATCCCTTCCTCTTCCCATAAGAATTTTCTTTGGACCCCCTCCTCCTCTGGTAACTTCACTACTAGTTCTGCCTTTCTCTTCCTCACCAAAAGTAACTGAAAAACGCTATGCCGACTTGTTTATCACAATTTATGCGGAATTAATACTATGAAGCAATAAACAATTCGGTCACCCAAAATATATAAAGCAATAAAAAGGCAGACACTGATATTTTGGTTACGAATAGGAAACCTTTTAGAAACCGATCTAAAAGTAAAACCTCTCCGAGGCAGCCAAACCCAGGAAATCACTATCAAAAGATTATCCAGATATTACAGACACTAGGAACATTTACAACCCTTTGCAATACCTTGGCTCTGTAAGATCGACAAGCCTACAACTCGTCTCCTTACTCACAATCTTCTTCCACGTGATTCTCCTTTACCGTATCCATCCGATAGACTTCTCAACTATAGATTTATCAAAGGAATAACTAAAACTCTAAGAGATTCAATTTAACGCTCACCACATATGATCTCTCTTAGTATAGCCTCCGACGAACTCTTTGGGGGCGAAAATTCGTGCCTCTCTCTTCTATAATGATGTATATATATCAGTACATCAAACCCTAGATCTGGGCCCACTAAAAACACGTTTTTGGGCATAATAGGTACGGAGTGTCCGGACAGGTTAATGGGCTGTCCGGATAGGGCCTTGCGGAGCAAAAATAGAGTTTCTGAAAAGCCTCTCCGGACAGCCTATCACCGTGTCTGGACATGGCCTACCTTGATCAACAACTCTGATCGATGGGCATTTGTGGTCCGATTGAGCTGAAATTTTGCAGGGACATTCATGACACATGAATCTACATTATGAACGGTGGAGATTGGATTCTGAGTATTCTATATCAATGTTTGAGCCCGTAAACAGTAGCCTCTGCATTTTAGAACTGAATTAAACCAACACAAGAACTAACAGTAACAACCCTCCCTGCAAATCCTGGAATGCTCTCTGGAGATTGAACCATTGTGATAGGCTAAAGATGTTCATGTGAAAAATTGCTTAGAACATTGTCCCAACCAACACCAGAATCTTCTCCCTTTTCCAAAATCCCTCCACTGTCCTGCTCTACCCCCTCTGCAAAACTGAACCAGACTCATTGCCCCACCTTTCTTTCAATCACATTTTTGCTTCTGTGGTTTGGAAAGAATCCTTCTGGCCCTTGGATTCACGGGCCCTGAATTTTTCTTCCATGGCTGATTGGATTGAGAACATTATTTATCCAGGGAGATCCCTTCGGATTCCCTTGATACATACTCACCTTTTGCAAATTTATGCGGCCATGGCTTGTAATCTACTTTGGCTTTACAGGACTAAAGCCCTGTATGAAAATCTTTCCACTTATCCTCTCTCCCCTTCTAAGACAATAAAAAAGGTGGCATTGGAAACATCATGCAGCTTGGGAGAAAAAACTCAACAAGTTGGTGGAGAAATGGTCCCCCCTGTGGGCACTCTAACACTACTATTAGGGACTAATTTTCTGCTCAAGCTGCTGTTGCAGAAATTTTAAAGGCTGCATCCTCAAAGCAATTTCTCTAGTCAGTCCTCCCTGTGATCTCAACACAAGTGAGGCCCTTGCTGCTCTCTTAGCAGCCGAGCTAGCCCTCTCTCTCGGGTTCAAGCCCATCCTTGAAGGTGGCTTTTTTTTTTTTTTTTTTTCTAACATTCCGCATAAGAGGGAGGAAGGGGATTCGAACTAGTTACTTCCGCTTCATTAGGCATTTCATTAGGCGTGATCCCAGCCGATTGAGCTACCTCTTAGAAACGTTGAAGGTGACTCTTGGTGGTCATCCTTGTGCTTCAACACCCTAACATTACTCAAGACTAGCAAATCTCGCCCATCATCCAGGACATCATCTCAACAATCCATGTGGCATATTGAGCCGCTGCCCTCTTCAGGCAGCATTCCCATTTCCCCCTCCCAATTCCCTCCTGTCCCATTTGTAATGAGAAAGACGAAGACCCCTCATTCTCTTTCTTAGCTTACCGTTGTACTTTCAATAAATTCTTTCAAAAAAACATATCATGCTATGCTCCGTGAGCAATGCTACACACTCCCACTCATTGACGTGACTTTTAAAATTATTAAAGGAACGTAAAATATATATAACATTACTCATACTCCACAAAAGATGGTGAGATCATTCATATTCATAGGTATAACCCTATTCTTAACTACCCACTCACTCATAAAGGCTAACAATAACAATATAATTATGTGCAGGTTCTTTAATTCCGCGTTTGTACAACAAAAGGTACCCTATTCCATTCTTTAGGGAACAGTGAAAACCGAGTTAGAAAAGTTAATGGACATTTCTTTTTCTCACTTTCAAGTATATATTCTCCGACCCACCTACATTATTACATATATATATATATATATATATATATATATATTCCATTTAAGCCCTTGGAACATTAATACTATTCCCTTCCAACACTACCCTACCCTGGAGGATTTGGACCTTTAACGCCCTAAAGACTTTGCGGGACCCACTAGTAATAATACCAATAAAACAAAATTTTAAAAAAAAATTAAAGAAAATTCCGACAAAGTAAAGAAGACCAAAAATATATAGAACACTTGTTAATACAATGTAACACGTTTTTTAGGTGAAATTTTGTTACAATTAATATATGATTAGAAAGTAGTGTTTATAATATAAATCCCCATAAAGTAATTAACTTGTGTTTAAATATTTGTTATTATTATTTACCTCGGGAGTGAAAGTGTGGGTCGGGCAAACAAGTCGGGCTCGGAGCTCCGTGGCCACGACGGCCCAGTCTCGCGTCCCGTGGCGCAGCACGGCCCCACCAAGGAGAAGCTCCTCCCATGTACCCCACCTCCCCAACATGATCACCACCCTCCACGCGTCCGGCCACCGCCGCCTCCTCCTCCCTCTTCTCTTTCCCTACGCACCCGGCGCACGTTAGCGAGCACCTTCCTCGAACGCAAAACCCGAAAACAAACCCCTTTTCCGTGAGAAAGAAATGAATTAATGAACGACCCAATTGGGTTTGTTTGGAAGAAAAAGAAAAGAAAAGAAAAGAAAAGAAGAAAAAAAAAAAAAAACTGCTTTTTGGGATGTGGGTATGAGAGGGAAGGTGGTTTTGGGATGAGAAAAGCGGTTTTTTTTTTTTCTGCAGAGAGGGTATTTCTTTCTATTAGTGGTTTTGTAATTTTTTTTTTTTTTTTGGAAGTAGTCGTTTTTTTGTGTTTTTGTTTTTGTTTTGTTTTTGCTTTTGTTTTGGGTGGTTCTCTGGAAATGGTAAGCGTGAGACAAGGGATTGACGGATTCTATCCCCAAGGGTTTGAAAGAGAAAGACAGAGAGAAAACAGAGGAGATGCCTTTTATGGAGTTTGTAGTCATGAAATGTGGAGATATAGAGGAAAACAATGGAGTTCGATGGATTTTCTTATGTTTATGGGGATGGTTTTGATATTTGCTAAACCTTCCTGTTAATGCTTTATTCTCGCTTATATATGGCTGTGGTTTTTGCAGAATGACTTCTATGTCCCCCATATTTTCTCTCCCTATGTCATTTCTCTCCCTATATATTCTTTTTGTACATTTTCTTTCTTTCTTTTTTGGGGGTATTAAGTCAATCGTGATGTTCTTCATTTTACATGACTTGTTGCCAAAGCCACTGTTATAGTCAACTTAGGTCTCATTTGATGGTTAAAGATTTCTTACTGTTTTTAGAAAATGTTAGAACCTACCCATTTGTACAAGGGACAAATTTTGTCTAATATGATTTCTCTATTACAAACTAAAATGGAAAGAATCTATTTTACATATCATATTAACTTATTGACAGAAATTTCCTTCAAACCAGGAGGAAATATCCTGTAACCCGTGTAAAATAGTGTTAAGTGTTTATAAACATTTAAAATACATATTAAATTTTTAAACTCATTAATAGTAATTTACTAACTTAGACTAAATTTAACATGCCTTTTAACTATTTACAGACACTTGGCACTATTTTACATGAGTTGAAAGATATTTCTTTCAGACCAGTTTGAAATAAATTTATGTGATTAACTTATTATTTGGAATTTTTAAATGATGTGAGTGTGGCACTATATATATACAGTGGCGCACGGGTTCAGATACAGAACCCAGTCACCAAGCCGATGAAGGTGCAGCTGATTCCCTTCCCCTGTTGATCCGCCTATATAAACGATCCACAGAGAATGGGGGAAACAGAAAGAGAATGGTGGAAAGAGGAAGGATATGGAAGGAGGAGGAAGGAGTGGGTCTCGCTGTGCTGTGAGATGGGGGGGAAAAAATTTGGGTATATTTTGGTGAAGGGGTGAGTGTTGGTGGGGAAGGGGATATTCACGCTGTGCTGTGGGGGGGGGGGGGGGGGGGGGGAAATTTCAGCAAGCTTTTGTGTGTGGGTGTTTTGAATGTGCAAATAGTCATTGTCTAGCATAAGAAAGGGGCAAAATAGTCAGCATGCAGCAAGCAGTTTGACTGCTTTTCTCGATGTCTTCGGCGCCAGAGTTGCAGCTACAGTGCCGTGAAAAAAGGCTACAGTGCGCAAGGGGTTAACAAACACACCCATATTATCATACCATTTACCATCATAGATTGTTAAATGCAGCAAAGCGAAATTTGGATCATAAATAAAATTAATCATCCCCATTTGACTTGAGATTAAAAGAATCTTAACGTTATATTTTGCAGTCATTTCAAATAAAAATCTATAAACTTTAAGTTTACTAATTTGATGTGTGTGAAAATTCATTTTACATTTATTTATTGAGAAAAGAAAAAGAGATCCATTGCACGTATTTTCGAAATAGGATCCTCTCCATTTCATTTGAAATGGAAAATATCAATTTAGTGTAAAATGAGAAGTAATATTGTTTTAACATCAAAGTTGAAGGATTATATTTACAATATTACCCATTAGCTTTTACACTAAATGAATACCTTCAATTTTATCCTGACTTTCGGGTCGAGGATGATGAGTTTTGGCTTGAGATTCTTTGCCCTCAATACCGAGGAATAAGAGCTGCCTATGCATTGGTTTGAATATGTTTGACGCATAACTGCTGTTTAATTTGAAAATTAGTCATAGGTTAGTAGATTTTGTATGAGTCTGGAATGCAATACGTTATCTTTGACACTTGTAACCTCGTAGGTTCGACTATAGTTGCTTCAAAGCTCTGCTCTGTGTTGTTTGAGCTTCATGCTCGTTTATCAATGAATGAGATTGAACTGTTTAAAAGAAGAAAAAAAATACCCTCAATTTTTTAAATGAAATGGAAAGGATTTTATTCCTACAATAATGCTCTTATAATAGACTCACTTTTAACTTCATTGGCTTTTCATTGAACTTTTAAAGAATGGACATAATTTTTTTACAAATTGAGTTTGTCTTTCAAACATGGCGTGTAACTTATAAACATGTGATATGTTATAACTTATAACTTAAACAAGAGTTCATATAACTTATTCTTTTAAAAAAATGACGCATGTCTTTTAAACATATAGTTTTCTATTAATGCATGCGAGAATTGAGAAACTTATGTTATTAAAAAAATATGTGTTAAAAGATACATGTCATTTTCTGAAAGGTTGAGTTGTAAGAGTTCATGCAATCCTGTGCTACTTATTGCCTATGAATATAATTGGTCTCGTTACTAAAAGTCACATTTCTTAACAAATAAGAAGAGATCACCTTTTTGTCTAAATAAAATAATCAATAAAATAAAATAAAATGAAAAGTAAGTAATATATTAGCCGGGTAATAATACATAAAGGTAATTTGGTCTCACACGAAAACTAAATATATGCTATAATGATTATTTATTTCTTTTAAAAATAAAGAATTGGAATTCAGCTCAACGTATAGACGAGATTGAGAAAGTTATTATAAACTTTACTCTTCAATCATTTCTCATCATAAAGACTGGATTGAGATGGTTATTGTAAACTTTTAATCCTCCATAATTTCTCAAAGCAAGCTTATTTTATTTAAAGCATAGAATTTTTATTTTTATTTTTTTTTTAAAAAAAAAGGTTTATTTTGTTTCAAGTTAGACCCACCAACCAATTCAAATTAACCTACTAAAAACAAAAAAAAAAACAAAAACAAAAACAAAAAAAAAAAAAGGAAAAAAAAAAATGTTACGATCTTAGTGTCTCACATGAGTTTAAGTTTAATATTAACTATGTGCAGGGATGGACCGTGGGCATGCTTTGGGCGGGGGGGCGGGGGCAACACCCAAAATTTTAAAACCCACCCCTAATTTTTTATTATTTTTTTAAAGGATTTTAAAACCCACTCCTAATTTTTTTTTTTTTTTATTTTAAATATACCTTTAAATATATTTTTTTGCCCCCCCTTCCCTTTTTTTTTTTGTTGCCCCCCAAACCTAAAAGTCTAGTTCCGCCCATGAATATGTATATATAAGTTTTTGTACATTATTCTCTTGCAAGCCGGTTTTCAAAGGTAAATTATACTTAAAGTTTGTATCATTTTAGAGGTACCAAAAGAAAAAAGACTATCATTATGTCAGTATTAATAAAGAATTCCACTACAGACATCGGTTGCGGCTTTAGGTTTATAATCCAAATGATCTAAGCATCCAATAATACTTGTTATTATCAAAGCTCTCTTATTTTTACTCTCGCAAAACATTAATAACAAAAGAAAAAAAAAGTAGTGCTCTTGTTGAATCAAACTTGCTAAAACAATTCAAACTTATTAACGATTTACTTTCTTGACGTGTCAGTACAAATCACCATTGAATAGTACATATAAAAGTCGTTCACTATTTATTTCCATTCCATTTCTTCTTTGAACATATTATAAAATCTCTCTCTTTTTTATTTTTTACTACTCTTTTTTTAAAAATA
Source organism: Corylus avellana (assembly GCF_965113065.1). Lineage (NCBI taxonomy): Eukaryota > Viridiplantae > Streptophyta > Magnoliopsida > Fagales > Betulaceae > Corylus > Corylus avellana. Next base: position 43,174,871 of record NC_142490.1, on the reverse strand, counting down.
AAAAATAAAAAAAATTTGTATTCCTTTCCTATGTGCTACGCACATTTTAAAATCAGTTGGAATCTTTTCATCAGGACCATAGAAAAATCCATTTGCTCATTAAAATTGACAAGAGATTTATTTAACTAACAAATATAATTTTTTAAGAATAAAGTTTTCTTCCAATTTTTTATTTTTATTTATTTTTTCAATCTAATATATTAAATTGACATATATCTTTAGAGCATGTAATTTTTAAAATACATATAAAAGTTGCATGCTTTAAAAATAAATATTAATTTAATAAACTGAATTAGATTAATTATAAAAGTGTCACCTGCACTTCTACTTTCTATAAAATATTTGAGAAGTTGTTGAACAATGACTTCTTAAAAAAATCTGGAATTAATCCCACAAAAATTGGGAGGGTTATACCTTTGTAGTCTGCATGGCAATCATCGTCATATAATCTAATTAAATTTTATTCAATCTCAATTTGTTATATATTATGAATAATGATAAAGACACAACTTAAATTCAACTTTGGCCCAACTTTTCTCTTAAGTTAAAAAAAAAAAAAAAAAAAAAAAAAAAAAAAAAAAACCCTGCATGTGGAGGAAAGAGAGAGCCTTAAACTAGAGAGAAAAAGAAATTTGGTGTAAAAGTCGGACCAAAGTTGGGTGTAAGTTATGGCTGTATCACACCTCATTTCTGTCTTTTTTCCTCCACAAAAAATAGAAAAATGTTAAGGTCACAACATAAATCCAACTTATGGCCAACTTCTCTCCTACGTGTTATTTAAAAAATAAAAAAAATTGACACAGAGGATTTTGGGATTTTAAAAATTTGGGAAAAAAAACAATTGTTTTGGTTTAAAATTCAAATTTTTTTTACACATAGGAGATAAGTTGGTCATGGGTTAGATTTGTGTTATGTCCATATCAAACCTCCAAAAAATATGATGTGGTATTTTGTCTAGTGAGTTTTTATTAGATTCTAGCATTTCTCAGTATAATCCTATGAGAAGAATTTTTGAAATGATTGGCTCCATCATTGCCTGCCACGTGTGTGGGCTGGCCTGTCACATACTAAGGACGTGGCACAAAACAAATCAGACATGTTTCATGCCTCTGGCCAATGATGTGTTGACAACGAGGCATGTCATTCCCCGACTTTTGGGTCCCACCATGACTCGGCCAACGGTTGGTTTAGGTTTAGCAGGTCTTGATTTTCAATGAAAAGAGGAAGAGGAAGATGTGGAGATCCTTCCCCATGAAAAGGCCACCATTCTCATTTCAACGTCGAACAAAGTTGATTAAGTCTGGCTATGACCATGACTCCATGAGGGTGTTGGTCAAATTGCTCGGTGTCATTCTCATTGGATTTGGACTAATATTGTAGAGATCTATAAAATTTAACGTTTTAGTAAGTCAAGTCTTAGTCAATGTTGTTATGGTTGATTGCACGCCAAATAGTCAGCTGAGAATGTTTTCAAAATAGACAGAAGGTGAGCAAGGACACTTGTTGGGTGTGCTGGAAAGGGAATGACTCTAATGCTTAAGTAAGTGAGATTGTTTGGGAGAAAGGAGAACTAATGGTGTGAGAATGACAAGATTTGTTCATACATGCAATAATGATTTTTTCCTAATCAATATATAGATCGCAGATCCCTTCTTAGCGTGCTGTCCAAACACTAGGCATCCTTTGGTTAGGCATCATTCTGTCGTTCAAAGCATCTTAACAGTGTCTTGTAGTGTGGTCACCCCCGGTTTGTGTCAGCTGACAGCGGGACACGATAATGAGAGAGTAACAAATATGCCCTTTGTCCTCCAATAGACCATTACAGTGATGCAGTAGGGGTAGAGATCCTTTATTCATTTATATTGCACCTTTCGTCAGTGACGGAGGAAGGGTGTGGTCGGTATGGACCATGGCAACCCCCAAATCATAAGGAAAAAACAAAAATTGAAGGTACTTTTTTTTTTCTTCGCATATTGACCTCTATCAACCCAATTTATTAGCCCTTAGCTCCTTCCCAACATTAACTTAATGTCACTATGCTTTGTTATCAAATCACTCTCTCCATACCCCTGTCGTTACGGGTTTTAATGAAAATTGTAACACAAAGGTGCAGGACCATGTCATACCCAATAAAAATTTTTTAAAAAAGCTCTACATATACAAGAAACTCAATTTTCAATGTCCGCTCTTCTGATTTCCATCTTTCCCACGTTCCCAGCGTCTCTTGCCCGTTTCCTCTTCCTTCTATGCAATATAATCTCCAACTCCACCTTCGGCTTCCACCTCTCCCGCTGCACCATTTTCCAAATCGGGTCCCCCAATCCTTGTTCCCAAACACCACCACAATTCATCTTGGCTCATCAAGGTCAAAGAGATCCATCTCCGTCAAATACCCTTGAAGAACTTTCGTTTGATTGATAGCGTGCATATGTTTTTACTTGGAATTGTGAGAGATCGAGAGAGAAATGAGTGAAGGGGGAGTAAAGATAAAATGTAAAAAGAAAATGGATCAAATGAAGAAAAAATGTATTTCTATTAAATACGTTACAAATGCAATTTATACATGATTGAACCAATGATACAATGATACTTTTCCGGAATCAAAGAATCAAAAATAGGGGCTCATGCACCGCCACAATGCCAAGATTGGAATGACAACTACTGCCGTCTTCAAGCTCTTACAATGGCAAGTAAAGATGTTGCTTCAAGCTATAACTCTCTTCACTGACAAATGCCGGGGACGAAAACAAATGGTCGAGAGATTTGGACAAAATTTGTGTGATATGAGAAACTATGATTCAATGGGAGTGTAGTATTTATATGCAGTCCCCCTCAAAGGGTTCAGTTGAACCGCCCTTTCTTGCTTGCAGAAATTCGTTTGGATGGCAGCATTGGTTATGATTCTTGAAGAACTAGACTCAACTCCTGAGCACATCTTGCCAGCAAACCACCCTTTCTGCAGAATAATCAAGAGAAAAACTTTCTCTATGTCAATTGCAAAATTTGCAATAAGGAATATCAATGAGAGTAACCAGGAGAAAGAAAGGGCATTGCCCTTCTCAAAAACTATGGAGTCAAAAGGGCTCACAAAATGACCATTAAGGGGTTCAGCATGCCATAATGAGCCTGAAGAAACTGCTACACACAGCACACATGGCTAAGGATTTTGGGTTTGGAAGGGAGAGGAATTAATGAATATCATTCTGATGAAGGCAGACAAGGATTTAGCTCTCGGCAGTACAGAAATTAATACATTTCAGATTGCTATATTTTCTTCCTCCTCAAAAATAATGCTCAAGAGCTTGAGTTTTAGCCATCCAGCAATTAGGGATGATTCAAATGACAAGATTTCTCTAAACTCAATTACAGTATAGTAATCTGCATTACTTTTCAAGTCAGCATCTTTTTTTTTTCTTTACCATTCTTACCTTCCTTTTTATATTTGTATATTTTTTTGGGTGGGTATACTCATTGCATATGCAAGGCATGTTCAAAAACAACATTATAAGTTATATTTTGAGAACTTCAGACTTCTGCATAAACTCCAGTTTCAACAAAAAGTACTCTTTGAATTGTGAAACGCAAGATAACATATGCTTACCTTACAAGTGCTGGAAGAACTTTCTTGATCTTTTGCAGCTGGATAAAACACTGGTTGCAGCATTCTAGCCTGCGTTTAAATTTCAAATCAAGTAAGGCCATCAAACCAAATATGGTTGACTCATCCACGCCCACACAAGAAACAAAAAGGAAAATGCATTATTGTAAGCATACGAAACCTTTGTTCTGCCTGAAGATTGACACCAACAGCAGGACGTGCTGAGATGGTCGAGCTTATCACTGGGCCAAAGACTGCAACAAGCTTCAATAGCATCTCCAATGACACATTTGCATGCCTGTGTAACATTTTGCAGCATAAGACAATATCTATCAGAACCGACCAGAAAACTCCAACGAAATTTGGGTAAAAACCCACCTACCCCTCAATCTACCATATATGGTAGACTAAACAGCACCTAAATATTATCTAAACACACTTTTCAATCATTAATATGCCAGCAACAAGTGGTTCTAGAAGGAATCATTCATGACATTTAACTCAAGCAATTTTCCTGATGTTGAATTCCTTCCCCTACAAATTACAGTTCCAGATGAGTAAAAATGGACTCATGCTGATTGTGGGCGCTTAATATACTTATTATGAACCATGTGAGGAAATTCACATGTCAAATCCGATATTACCAGCTCTATTTGCAGGGTCGTGACCCACATTTGGTGAGGACCGCACTAAGATGGTATAAACCCAGGTCAAACATCTTCCAAACCCTAGAATTTTGAATTTGCTTACCATTTTATGCATGAAAGGATTACCTTTCTATCTTGCTATCCAGCAAGCCCAGAAGCACAGGAAGAATGCAGGAGAACAGATCTAAGGTGAGAATCTCCGTTTTCTCCATAAGTACACTGATCACATCTGCTTGCACCTGCACCAGGATTGAATGATCATTGAGGCAACCAAGTATGCAGAAAAAAGCACTAGTTACTAGTTCGAACCATTTTAAAAAAAAAAAGCATCACAGTTGAACTCTTCCAATAAATACCCACAGAATGATCTGGCAGCTTCCTCAACGCACTTATAGCACCTTTAGTATCATTTCGCTCCCAAAAATGCCGTACTACCTGTAAATTCAAATTATAACTGCTATGAGTAACTTCCAGCATAAATACAATGTAAGAAAAAATCTTCATGTAAGAAAAATTAAAAGGTACTTGAACAATATGTAGTAAAGATCTCTTTCCTTTCCCAATTTTTGTCCCGCAATAAGTTTTTTCAATCATTACAAAGAGTCAGATGCATTTTACATATTGCAAACTAGATGTACTTGTAACATTCCAAATTGCAATAAATCCAGAGTCTATTCAATCCACGAGCAATTCAATAAATTTCCCCATGTCAGGTGGAAGAGTAACTACTACTAGAAAACTTGGTATAACTAACGAAGGAATAGGTTGCATGTCATAACTTAATTATTCAATTTGTTTGAAACAGGTTACCTGTAATTTTGTTAAGCGGGACCGAAGGGTACTTAGGAATACATCATGAGCTTGCAAGAGAACTTCGGTAAAATCCCTATTCGCAGAAGTTGAGTCCCTTCCAGAAGTTTGAGGTTCTCCTTGCTGTAAATTAGAAAACAATGTGAAACAAAAATTGACCGACTTTTGCTAACCAAAGTTACAATGCATACATGTGAGTTAATTGACTGACAAGTAAATGCTTCAAGAACATTGGATCTCCCACTGCTTAAAGGAAAATTGCACAAAGTCTCATTTGAATTGAAATTAAATAAGTGAAGGAGGTACGCAGTAAATATCATAATGTGTTTCCAGAACATGAGAATTTTGGAAATATGAGCAGCTTTTGACCCCCAATAGCCACTTACATATTCTCAAACAATCAACAAATTTATATCTCAACACTATGTAACAGGCGAAAAGAAATGGTAATCATCAGATGATCCAAACCAGCTTGGACTGGTAACTGATAGGTTTCCTAATGAAGCAATATTATTGGGGACTAATTCAAACAATCATGAATATATATAGAGAACGGAAAATTCCTAGTCTTGAGAAGCCAACTTCATAAGTCAAAAGTTTGAATTTTTGAGTCTTTCTCATATTACTTGGAACCTAGACTACGAAAATCTGAATTTCCAAACGTAGTATAGATGCCACTATTTATATATGCCTATAGTCTAAAAAAGCTTTCCTGTAAGAGTGCAAAACTTTTACCGGCTTGGTGGGAGTTTTATCCGTTTCAGGTATCACACGGGACATGGTAGATGCTTGATCTTTTTTATCCTTTTCAGGTATCACATGAGGCATGGTAGATGCTTGATCTTTTTTATCCTTTTCAGGTATCACATGAGGCATGGTAGATGCTTGATCTTTTTTATCCATTTCAGGCATCACATGAGACGTGGTAGATGCTTGATCTTCATTGCTATTGAATCTTTCTCTTCTTTCAAACCTCTCAACGAGAGAGCGGGTCCTTCCATGTATAACTGCAACTGCCAAAGGGAATTTTTTTAAAGAATCAAGATCCATCCCACTTGTACACTATAAAAGAACATGGTCAGCGATAGCAAACCTCCATTAACAATTTTAACAGGGCTTATCCCTTTGCTGCAATTGAGGGACTTATCGCCTGAAAAAAGAAAAAAGAAAGAAAATTACTTATTACCGGCTGCAGACTATAATTCACAGACCATTAAAGATGATTATTAATCGAGGCCACTGCTAATAAAGGAGCAAATAACCATGGTTCAGCTAACCCGAGAATGAGATTAAAGAAAAAGTCCGGGGGCAAGCATAAACAGAGATACCATAAGATTATAACCTGTAATTTTGGAGGAAAAAGCTAACAGAAATACCCATACACCTCAGTACTTATACAGTATCAATTCGCATATTTATCAACAAAAAATACTTGTAATGGAGATTGATGAAATGATAGACATTATCTTTGAGCTAAAAGAGAAGATCCAATTTGGGCATTGGCAAAAGATCTCGTCAAATGTTCTAGAAATAAGGGAGAACTTTAAAAGACAGCTGTAAGCAGTATGCTGTATAGTATGGAACGCTAAACAATTTTTAATTTTTTTTATAAGAAAAAACTTTATAAAAAGTGTGACTAGAATTAGACATCGTGACAAATAGCTATACAAGGAAACATTAAGAAGAAACGAATGCATCCACTAGGAGCTATGTCACAAAGTGGTTTCATAATATGCATAAAAGACCAATTTTTTTCGCACATAAGAGAAGCAGTATGGTTATATTGAAAGTGTCACAAGACATGTCAGCTATGCTGACTAAAAAAGTCTTGGCAAAGCAAAATGGAACAAGACTTCGGTTGAGTGAACTAAGATTGTTGGGCTAAGGCTTCCATGGGTAAATGAAATCAACAACTAATAAAGTTACATTAATGGGAAAATTGACGATAGAAAGAAATAGGTGAGTGGAGGGGCAAAAAGGATGAAAACAAAGAAACAATCACAAAATATAATCATATTTGGGCTACGGTTTTGATAGGGTAAATGGAGATCAACAGCTAACAAAGATGCATTAGTGGGAAAATTTGAGGATAGAACGAAATACGTGAGTGGAGGGGGAAAAAAGATGAAAACAAATAAACGATCATAAAAAATAATCATATTTCACTTGTAAATAGATGACACTAGAGTACAAGAACTTACAGCTTTCCTGATTAGAGGGCGTCTGCGGTGACAAATTGTTTTCAAACTTCTCATCAACGCCCTTGATATTAGAATGCTTTTCCTCATAGGATTCTCTAGATCCATCTTCTGATGCAAGTTTGGACTGGAAGTTCGAACATATTGCACCATCTAATTTGCTTGTCACATTGCTCAAAGTTCCAGATTCAACAACTTCTGGCTGCCTCTCAAACTCAATTTTGTTATTTGATGGCCTCCGTATATGAGCTGGTTTGAGCAACATACCACGTTTTGTCCTCGAAAAGGTTATACATTCTTTTCCAGAATTGGGCCCATCTTTTCCATCAGGACTGTCCCTAGGTACAATACTAGGCACAACAAAGGATTTATCAAGTGCTTTTTCTTTAGATCTTGCATTTAACCCTGTTGCAGGACTTTGCTTCTGAGTTGGCAAACAACTGATTTCCTTGGACTCTGATGCAGGTGCCTTTTTCGGACAATCAGACTCAACCCTCTGTGAAGCAACTGGCTTTCCGCCAGTAGCTTTACAAAAATGAGAAAATGGCACATTAAAGAAGTAGGATGAAACGAAGGGGACATAAATACACAAGAACGCCTACATATCCAATAATATGTCAGTTTTTCAGTTGGTAGTTGTTTGTCAAAGTAAATTCCTTTCCAAGTCTCTGTGGTCTAGGGTACATAATTTGCGGCAAAATGCAGAAAATTTGTCTCTACTCTCAGGATTTCACGTATCAAAATGGATTTTTCATCTATCCCTTAATTTGACTAGTTATAAGAAAGTTACTATTTTGCCTCGTTTTCATCAAAACTGTAATGGACGAAGGAGTGTAAAATTTGAGTGGGGGCAATCCAGGCCAATCTCCAAAATCTGCCATAAAAGGCATACATGACACTGAAAAGGGAGGGAAAAAAAAAAACATGAAATCGAATGTGAAGTCATAACTAGGACATAAATTTTCTTTGATAAATTTTCTTATCTTTATTTATTTATTTATTTTTCTCTCTTTCTACATATTTGTTTGAGGGGGAAGGAGGAACCAAAGATAATAATCCTGTCAAGTAGCTTCTAATCAAAACTGAACTCCATGTTTATAAGTTGTGAGACCAGTCCAAATTTCCACACCCTTGGATGTGGAACATGTTTAAAATAGATGGATATGAACAAAATATTCAAAAAATGAGAATTTTAGTGATTTATAAACTGTTTCAAAATTAACTAAAAGAAAGAGGAAAAAAAAAACAGGAGTAACAACTTACAATCCACATATATGTTCTTTATCTCTTTCGTCTCATAATCAGGAGACGTACACCGCAAACCCGAAGTTGACCTGATACCACTTCCTACTTTCTCTGAAGCATGACTTCCCTGGGAATTAAGATTAGTTTTCTGCTCTGTACAGTCATTTTGGTCATGTGCTGAATTAGCTCCATATGGCTCAATAAGCTGTCACGGAGAATATAACTTTAAGTTGACTTCAAGGTCCATAGGAAAATTATAAGGATTCAAATTTTAAAAAGCCAAAAAAATGGGACATAAGTTACATGAAAAGATAAGGTGAATACCGAAATATCTGCTGCCCAAACTCCAATAGAATTTTGATAGTATGTGCAAGCCAGAAGTTTTCCATCATGAATGCATAGGTCACCAAGTGTCGACCATCCCATATCAATAGCATCATGACAAATCACAGGTTCCCACGAGTAAACCTACAATTCAAAAACAAAGAAATGACATTTTTATAACAATCTCATAAAATTTTGGTGATTGGGATAATCCAAACCTTCAAACCATCTTCCACTCCAGAAAACAGGGTCCTCCCATCAGGATGAAAGGTGATTGCGCGTACTCCCGTAGCCTGGAATCGGGTAAAGAATTTTGTTAGAAAAGTGGGATGAAATCCATATCCAACTATGATCAATAAGAAAGAAGGGAAAATACAGAGATCTCCCTAGCCAAACCAAAAGACAAAAAGACGCATGGAGGAAAGGGCAAAAAGGAGGCTTGGTACGTGTCTCAGAGTTTTAGGGTAATCCCATCAGAATGCTGAACTTCTACAATACTTAAAATTACTAAGCAACTTTCATTTTAGGAGCACATAACATCAGATACCTCCGGTCTGGTAGATCCAATCAATTCAAAGGTTTCCAGATCCCAGAATTTCACAGTTCTGTCTGCTGAACCTGGAAGATGATTCTTATGTTACAATAGCTTACTAGTACATAAACAAATTAGTGAAAACATACTGATTTCTGGAGGCAGAGGAAAGGAGTCAGAAATACGACACATGGACATTCTGAATATACTTGCCAACTTATAAATCATCAAACTACAACCTTCCTAACTTGACATATATTTATCATACAGAGTGTTAAACAAACCACTAAAAGGTTTGAAATTGCTACAGTTTATGTAAATAATTATTTTGGGTAAACTAAATAAATATAGTACAACCAATGACAGCTAACCACCTCTAACAGCAATTAACGCCAACACAACCACCACCCCCCAAAAAAAAAAAGAAAAGACAAAAAAAAAGAACAAAGGAAAAGGAATAGAACTACACTCATAGAGATGCATATGATTCATTAAAGTTCTGGAGCCTTTTTCATCTAACACATGGTCAATTTAAGTCTGGAAATCTAGGCTTTGAGTCGGATACTCACCTGTGGCCAGGAGAAACTCAAGGGGATGGAAATCTATGGATCGAATGTGTCCTTCATGGAACTTAAAATCATGCAAGAGCTTTCCAGCAGTTAGATCCCAAATCTGTTCAGCAGTAACAGGAAATTGCTGATTACAGACAGTGATAAGAAATCTTGCCACAAGCTGCACTCTAGCACTGTAATCCATTATTACCTTTACAACGTCATCAAATCCACCAGAAACTACCCATCGACCATCAGGAGTGAATTTGATTGTACTAATGCCTCGAGTATGGCCCTTGTATGTGTGAATGCATCCTTTCTTTCTAATATCCCAGATCTTTAAATTAGCATCCATGGCACCAGACGCAAAGAACTCTCCAAATGGATGAAATTCAACAGCACTGCAGTTGGATCTGTGTCCAGTGAGAGTTCGAACCACTACACTTCGATAACAACAACAAATAGATTAGAAGTTTACTCACAAACTACTACTACAATTCATGTTACAATCCCCAGCTGCAAGTCTGTAAATTCCGATCCACACAAGTCATGACTTGAAACTGAAAATTGCAAACCCAAATTCTTGTATGAGCCCGAGTCCACTAAGTGGGTGATATGATCTATATAAGTACATTGTTCGCTTTTTCCTTCCTTTTAAATAGAACAAAATTATATAATTAGTTACTCCAAATAAAAAGAGCAATGTAACGCATTTTTCAATCTAATGACTCCAATTTTAATTAAGCAATGAGAAACCAATCAAGAAAATGACTTACTCTTTACTTCCTCCAAATCCCAAAGCTTTATCACACCAGTTGAAGCTCCAGCAAGCACCAAAACTTCTGCCGAATCAAAAGCTACAGATTCAACTGGACTTGTGTGGCCACACAGGCTCTGTACATTTTCACACCGAAAAAAAAAAAAAAATCTCATTTTGCCATACTAAAACGGTCGAGCAAACGTATGACCCTCGTCAAACTAAGTTCTAAACAACCATAAAAGAAGGGTAGAGGATAATATGAATTAGTTCAAAGCCCAGTTAAACAAAATTGTGATTTCAATTTATTAATCCATCTACCATACTCGAAAATAATCTTTTCGCATTGTACCCACAGCCCATAATGTGCATTTAGATTTAAGGGAAAAAAAAAACAAACAAGCAAACAAATTTGGCAATGGACAATGCAGTCATTGAAGTTTTCCACAAATAAGAACTTTTTTGAAAACCCGATGCGCGTCAAAGTAAATTGTCAATGCTATAGCAATCCAATGCAAAATACCAAGGCTTGAGCTTTTACCATTAAAGAATTGGGTTTCCCAATCGTCCACAGATTAACTTTATGGTCATCTCCGCCGGTAATAAAAAGACGGCAGGCTTTCTTCCCGATGTTCAGGCAGTTCACACTCGCCGAATGAGCCACAAATTCCTCTATAATTCAATTCAGTCAAGAAATCGTACGGCCCAAAATGCAAAATCTTGCTTTAATTAAAAAAAAAAAAAAAAAATCCATGGATTAAAAATATTGGCTATGAACTTTGCTTAGACTCTATAATGCTCCTAGTTGCTGAGAATATTGAAGAAAAGACAAATCAAACTGACAAATATTCAAACTTGCCCGAGAATTCAAAACCCTCTTCTGAGCTAAACCCAAAGTATGTTTGAGCTAGATTCAGTCAAAAACCAGATTTTAAGTTTCGTTTCCTTCAGAAACCAAACAGAGCCTAAAGTAATCCCTCTAAGAAATCTTTTTTAACAAAAAAAAAAGACCGAAAAAGGAAAGTCGGTTAAACCATAAACTCCCCAAAAAACAAAAAGCTACTACAAAAATACAGTTCGGATTAAAACGAATTTTCAGGTAAAATTTCAACACAGAATTTCCAAAATAAGCTCATATACTAACAGCAAAAAAAAGGCTAAAAATAGAACCAGATTGCTCAAATTCTGAGCTCATTCAAGCTGTGCATTTGAAGCAAACCAGCAAAAAAAAAAAAAAAAAAATCCAGGAACTAAAAACAGAAAATCAGAAGGATACGGAGCTTATATCCACGCTTCGCCATCTTTCTGGAAGCTGAGAAATCCAACTCCGAAGCCAAAACGAGATCGACAAATGCAAGCCCTTTGGCTTTACATACGGAAACGACGTCGCGAAAGGAAAAGGGCGGGTCTTTGGGTGAGGAAACGAAATCCGGCGAGAAAAGATTAGGAATTTGATTCACGTGGAAATAGTTTTTTTCACAGATTTCGGAGAAACTCAATTCCGAACAAACAAAAATCCGAAACACGAAAAAAAGAGACTATTTTTCTCTTTCCTGCTTTTCTGAGACGCGTCAGATAGAAAGAGAGAAGGGTGCTTTTGAATTCTGACCGTGATTGAGCCAAGTCTCTGCTGGCTTTTTTATTTGACCGAATTGCCCTCCATGTCTATGCGTTTCGGAAGTTCAAATTACGTAATTGCCCAACACAATCTTCTTAACGTATTTTATGGGTATTTTTAATTTTAGTTAAAAAGATTAAAAAAAAAAAAATGTATAATAAGTTCATAAGTCATCTTCCAAAATTTAAAATTTGTTGAATTTTTTTTTAAAAAAAAAAATTTACTCTTGAGTCAATTGAAATGACAATAAAATATCTGCTGTCAAAATTTTTTAACAACGGTTAGGATTACTCAAAATTCATTGTTTTACTTGATTAAAATATTAATTTTTTATTAATTTAATTTAAAAAATTAAATCTAAAAATTGAAAAAAAATAAAAATAAAAATAAAAATGGAAGGGTGGCATGGCCATGTGCCACCCCTGGCCACCCCCAACTCCTATGGGATGCTTTGGGGTGGCTCACGTGGAGGGGTGGCCGTGCCACCCTTCAATTTTTTTAAATTTTTTTTATTTTTATATTTAATTTTTTAAGTTAAATTAATAAAAAAAAATTAATATTTTAATTAAGTAAAATAGTACATTTTGAGTGACCCTAATGCCTGTTAAAAAATTTTGAAAACCGAAATTTTATTGTCATTTCAATTAATTTAGGAAGCAAATTTTCGAAAAAAAAAATTCAAGGAGTTTTAAATTTTTGAAGGTTGACTCAATGACTTATTATATATTTTCTAAAAAAATATTATGATGTGATATAAAAATAAAATTTTATTTTTGAGTTTTATGGGTATTTTTTTAATTTAAGTTTAAAAAAATATTTTGATGTGATATAAAAATAAAAGGATATTTTTGATTTTTTAAAAATGTTTTTTGGTTGAATAAAATAAAATACAGAAAACAAAATGTAATTTTCTTTTAGACAAAAGAAAAATGATTATTTTGTTTTATTTAATTTTATTTTTTATATATATATATAATCTAGCACATGCATTGGTGGCTAGATTATTCTTTTTTTTTTTAATTTTATTCTTTATTCGAGCACATTGGTGGCTCTGATAAATAGGAATATTATTTTATTTTTTGGGGGTGGGGGATTCTAGTCACTTCCTACGTACGTCTCTACCACCACTATTTGATGTTTATTTTATTGGATTTGGAAAATGACTTTTGTGAAACATTAAAGAGGAAGGAATTTCCTTTCTTGTCTTTGCCTTTAAATATTTTTTGTTTTGATTAAGACATGTTATTTAGTATTTTATTATTAATTAAAATATTGAATGCCCCACAAAATAAAAATAAAAAATAAAAACTAAGACATTGATTTGCAGTAAGCTTTACTGCTTAATTATAGTTTTCTCTTCTGATTGAACCTCTTTTTGTGATGTTATTTCCGTTGAACCATTTTATTTTTATTTTATTTAATAATGGTTTGAGGTAATTGGTGATAGATATGGATAAGATTTATATAAGTCATACATTTTGAAGCAATTTGGTTCAATCATCAGCAGCATACCAAGTCCTCGGTTTCTTTTTCCTTTCACTTTCCTTCGTTGCATCACAACATAGAAAAAAAAATAGTAAAAAGCTTGTTTTGGTATGAGATAATTTCGAAATCAAATAGAATCATCTCAAGAAAAGTGAAACTAGGGGAGACAAAAGTTATGTTTTACCATATGTTTGTCGTTATCTATAATTGTCGTAACTGTATGCCACATGTTACACTTTATTGGAAACTTTCCTGTTGCAAATATTTCTTACGTCTCCTGACTCTCATCATGCGTATTGCCTCATGTTGAAAACTATCGGGATGGTTATTTACCTAACGTGCCTTAGGAAGGGATTCAGTGTGGAGGTATTTAGAAGTTCTTAGATTGGTTAGTTTATTGATGGATTGGGCATTTGGTCCACTAGCCGAATATTAACTATTTAAATAAATCAAGTGTGTACAACAAGTTATAAATGACTTGGCAACATATTCACAATCTAACAATATATACACCATTAAACCTGTAAAATTACCGAGAATGATTGTCAAGGTTGTATTTTTTGAGCGTCAAGCAATCGACTCGGAACTAGTATGAATAAGGGCAAGCTTTTGTCAATAGCCGCAACATATATTTAAGTTGTTGTAATTAAAGAGCTTGTAGTTAAATTTTAAGTTGGCGGGGTAGGTCGGTCCGCATGTGCACCGAGTGTGAAAAAGCATAGAAATCAAATGCTTGAGAGCTAATAATAAATCATAATGAACAATTCATACAAATATGATAGAAGAGAAAGACAAGGTGTCCAGGCCTTCAATGGTGGTGGGGTTGTATCATCAATAGACAATTTTATGGTAAGGCAAGAGGAATGTCTCCGCAGGTGCATCAGCAGTGAACGTTTTCCATGGTCTCGGCCCTATCAGCAGCAGGTTCGCAGCCATCGCTTTCCTGCTTGGTCGGTGTGCCTAATGACCTTTAATATAGCGTTGAATACTTTTGGATTAACTATCTGGAAAAAAAAAAAAAAATGTAGAATAAATAAAATATTTATTTATTTACCTGTATTTGTTCTCTCAAGAAAAATAAAAAATATTTTATTTTAAGAAATAAATTATATATAAAACAATATGGCTTTGTTTGATAACCATTATCTTTATGTTTTAAAAACAAAAATATTAACAAACAATCTAAAATACAAAACATTTAAAACTATTTCTGCTTATATCAAACAAAAAAGAAAAGAAAAAGAAGCCCAGTAGAAAGAGCGTTAACAAATGAATATTATTTCATGAAATAGACAAAATGCTTTTACAAATTTATCTAACAATGTCAATCAAGCCCAAAATTTTTAAGATTAAGTTTTTCTCTAAATTGGGTTAAAAAATTATTTTAATTCAATCTACTGGATTGACATATGTTATTAGAACATGTAATTTTCACATACTCTAAGAACAAATGTCAGTTTAATAAAGTAAGTTGAAAGAAATTGCTCTAATCTAGTTTAGAAAAAAGCTTTGACCAATTTTCAATGGTAGCTTCTATAAAGGTAGAGGCAGATCCAAGTGCAGCCTTAGGAGGCTGTAGGCTGCAAAAATTTTAGAATTTTCCCTTTTTTTTAATTTTTTTATATTTTAAGATGTACCCTTAAAATTTTTTTTTTTTTTTACCCTCCAATATTTATTTACTTATCATTATTTTTTATAGTTTTGCCCCTCCCAAACCTAAAAATCTTAATTCTGCTCTTGTATAAAGGGTTCACACTAGAAATATTTATTTGTAAAATTAAATTTCCTCAAGGACTGACTGACAAAATATAATAAGGAAAAAGTAAAATTCAACTAGTATATTCCATGGTATAATACAAAAGAAGATATATCAATGAGAGTAAATTAAACAGAATGGCTAGAAAATGAAGTGATCCATTCTATTAGTAGTATGGTTGTTTTATTTGAGTTGCCCACATCTTTTTAAGGACGAATAATGCTAGAAACCATATTTTTATCTCGTTACTATTTTACCTTGTTGATTTTGTAGTGCTAAGATTAACCTTTGTTAAAAGAGTAATGTTAAAAACCAGACTTTTAACCTGCTACTATCCTACCTAGCTAAACTGGCAGTGTCAACTAGTCCTTGAATTTTTGTTATAATAATGACTGATCCAAATGCTGATCGACACTGCTACGACCAAAGTGAAATAGTAGTAAGAAAAATGTATGCTTTTTAGCATTACTCTTGTTAAAAAAATAAAAATAAAAATCAAAGAATGATTGACAATATCACGTTAGCATAATAAAATAATGACGAGATAAAAATATAGTTTATCACCTTACTCTTTTAAGGACGATTCCAAAGGGCATGAATCAAGGGACTACAATAGAAAACTAATAATATAATGCTTTAATCCAGAAGTGCTTCATGTGCTTGGCACAAGCTGCTATTTGTGCTCACTTTACAGTCCTTGTCCTGAACTTCTATGAATTAAATATGATTAATGATTAAGTGAAAGAAACATTTCACTGTCAGGAACTCAGCCGACATCCCACATTACCACAATGCCACCCATCAAATCCAATGACCTCTGTCTTCTAAAATGGCTCCTTTTTTTAACTAAAACAATACTCCAAGTCCTCACAGAACCATGTGCATTGGATATCAACAACTATGGTTTTGCTTAAGCACAAAGCTATTAGTAAAATACTTCCACATGTTTATGCCTGAAAATTTTTTTAAGCCAAAAAAAAAAAAAAGAACCCTAGAAAAATTCACATCCTCCTTGGCAGATTGGTATTGCACCATTTCTGGGGCATCCATGAAAATGACTAACACATTACCAAGCCATTAAATAAAGCCAAGAAAAGCCCTGTCCAAACAGATTAACATGAATATATTAAAAACTGAACACTAAACTGATACATCACATACTTTTCACCATAAATAGTTACATTGTTTTAAACAAAATGGACAAAATGGGTTTTAAATTATAGTAAAGAAGCCTCCCTCTATAGAGTGACCACCAGAAAAAAATTCACAACCACTGCATGCTCGGCACACTAAGAAGCCTTCTACTCCAACTGTCTTCTCTCTAAGTCATTTGTAAGAGTTCTTGGACAATTTCAGATATTGACGGCCTGAATTCCGGCTCCCGCTGCAAAAGGATTGGATGTTAGGTGATTTGTTAGTCTAGATAAGCAGTGAAGTTGTCGATTCACAGTTGAATTGAAATGCAATATATATAGTTAAAATACACATAATATAAAGCGTGTCAAAAAAACCCTCACCTGCACACATGAGGAAATAATATCAGCAAATCGTGATAACGACTTGATCGGATAAACTCCTTTTAATGAGGGATCAACCATCTTTGCTAATGCATCAATATCATGAAGCTGAGGAATTGCCCATCTAACCAAAAATTGCTCCCCCCGTGGCCGTGACCTATATATTATTTTTAAACAAGAAGACAGTTTTAGCTGAGACCAAATCATCTGCTGGGGATGTTATGCAAAAGTTAAAGATAGGTGCAGAACATATTGCATTTTCTGTAACGGGGCCGCTAACCTGTCGAATGACTTCCGCCCTGTGAGGAGCTCTAACATTACAACTCCAAAACTATAGACGTCACTCTGGTAAGTATAACTTCCCGAGTCAAATTCCGGGGCACCATAACCATAAGCAGTAAGAAGCCGTCCGGACAACTGACAGTAAATGCACCAATATCAGCTACCAGTTATGTATAATAAAAGTTGATCATCCAGCTTAATTTTCTCTCTCGCCTTACCAAATAAAAGTTTCATGTGTTTGCACAAAATTCATGCAATTTTCAGCCTAGTAACAAATAACTAATAATAAGTTTTCGCATCCAATGGTATTAACTGGTTAGTTTTGGCAATATTATTACAACTTAGGTCACAAAATTGATGCATCTAAGTCAGAATGAGGACAACATCTACATAATTAATTCGTTATGGCACATCATATCTCACACTCAAAATTACCTGACTCGCCGAACCAGATGACAGTAGAGGAGCCAAACCACAGTCTGAGACACGAACTTCAAGCTTGTCATCAAGGAGAAGATTGGCAGACTTGAAATTTCGGTGAACAATGGGTGGCTGGCAGATCTCATGCAAATACCTATACCACAAAAGAGAGGAAAATCAGTTTTTAATTGACTAAACATATACAGCAGAAGGTCTTGCACAAGTACATAATCCAACAAGCAAGTTATGAGCTCTTCAAGAGATCCCCTGGGTCACCAATAAAGGAGACACAACAAAGAAACCTGTTTCTGACCTCTAGGTCTAACATGAGCATTCTATTTAAGCAAGAAAAATGTCGTGAGTCAGTTGTTCAACTTACTCTAGGGCTCTCGCAGCTCCAAGCGCCATTTGGATGCGTGTTTTCCATGTAAGTCTTTTATGAATCTCATCATCCACATGCAGTGCATCATGAAGTGTCCCATTTCTGCAATACTCATACACAAGTAGCTGCTGACCATGCTCAGCACAGTAACCCACAAGCTCCACAATATGAGCATGGCAAAGTCTAGAGATACTAGAAACTAGTTCAACGAATTCCTCATCACTCTGCTGCCTGGAAACTTTAGTGTCTAGTTTCTTGATTGCCAGTAGCTACAAAGAATCAACAAGGGGCAGATTAAATGTTAGGATCTCAATTTATAATGTGTGTGACTAGGAACACAAGGCCAACCATGAGAGAGAGAGGAGTGGAAGTGGGTGGTCAAGAATAGACCTCAAGCATAAAAAGATACAAAAAATTATGCTTTTTAAGAGAAATTTTGAAGGAAAACTAGAAGGTTAATTAAGAAATGTCATTCCCATAAATATTTGAATCAAGGTTTGTCTCCCATATAACTGAAAACTTGGGGAAAGAGTGGTGGTTTGTGGGCGGGGGTGGGGGTGGGGACTCCCTAGCAGGTAGTTGTTTTCACACTTAGAGGTGAGTATAATAGATTGACAGTTCAAAACTCTACTGACGAAGATGAAGATGATGAAGAAGAAGAGGAAGAATGCCAGCAAAATTGAAAAAGTGACTCCAAGTATGCAAGCCTACCCCAGCAGCCCACAAAGGAACCTCCATATAATCAATATGAAAAAATAAAAAAATAAAACAAAAACAAACACACGACACAATGTCTGAAGTAGAACCACACAATCAAACAGCCACATGGTCGCAGCAAATCAGTTCAGACTAAACTAAAAGACTCTTACCTTTCCATCAGGGAGCTCAGCCCTATAAACACTACCAAGCATGCCTTCCCCAATAAAATTTTCTTGAGAAAAGCTGTTTGTATACTGCTGAAGCATTGCGACAGTGAAAAATTTTACAGAACTTGTGTTCAGACTCTTAGAGGGATCTCTACTTGTAGTTACTTTGATAGGCATCATTGGTTTCACACTGATCTTCTCAACGGGAAAGAATGGAGGAGGAGGTGGTGGTGGCAAGAAAGTCATATCCATGCTGGTCATGTCTATCTCATCATCCTCATGCATTGAAACTGCAGACATTTTTTTCACATCTACCTCTTGTTCATTCTGAAGCTTTGGAGTGGCAAGTTTTCTTCCATTGTCTATTACATGCCTATCTAGTGGTTTCACAACTGTCTCTCTTGGAACTGCTAAAAATGGTCAAAAGGCCAAATTTCAAGTAAAACAGATGGTAAGAGATTAAGAAATTTTGAAAGTGGACAATAACAAAGCTACCTTTCTCTATTAGACCATTTTGCTGAACCGGAGATTCAGTGTATTTAAGCTTTTCTCTAGAGCCCTTATAGGCACCAATATCATGCCTCTCAGCATTCTTTTTCTCTTTCCTTCCTTTCAAGCATCTCAACTTACATAGGCACAGCCCGATTGCAATAAGAATTAAACTCCCTATAACAGCAATCCAAGTGACCCTCTTGGCTGTCAAAATTTCCCCGGATCCTGTATTCTTCAGGTTTTCTGGGACAAATCGTCCATTTGCTGGTTGCCCAGGGGCTTTTGCAGAGTATGGTGCCACCGCCACCGGCACAAGAGGAGCGGCTGCAGTTGGGGGTGATGGAAGAACTGTAGTATTAAATGGATTTCCATCTTTTCTGCAGAATAGATGCTAGGGTTACCAAAAGAAGCAACAAAGTAAAAGCTAGACAGGACATATATGACGGTAAAATGGAACATTAGGCACACAAATTTAAGCCACGGCATTGGACTTCAATACGGAACAATGGGGGTATCGAGTAGCTACTATACTACTAGTATCCATTGTGTCCCCAGTGACTACTCCATAGAGGTCAAAATGATAACAAACCTATCCAGATCTTGGAATGATATATTGGTCAGAAGATGGGACTAATCATGTTCTACTTTATGATCTTAAATAGAATACTAGGCATTAATGTAAAACATTGTCATGTCAGACTAGTTAATATCCAAAAAGAAAAGGGGGAAAGGGACAAAAAAAATTAAGAAAGAAAGAAGTATCAAGTTGTTCTGTATTTTCCTTATGCTTCAACAACAATACATTTATGCTCTCTGACTAATTCATGTAATATACAAATAACATAATTCCCCTATTAATTAAAAAGGACCACGAGAGAACCATTAGTGTCATTGTTTCCCAGGATTTGGCAAAACACGACACAACTATATCCATGTTAAAAAGACAAATCCATGCCTTGTAATTGGCACAAAATATATATTTAAAAAATAAGCTAAAGAGGGGGGGGGGGGGGGGGGGGGGGTGCATCCCCAAGCTTCACCTGAAATTTGGAATCCTCAGTAATGTTGCAGGTATAGGTCCAGAGAATAGATTGTTCTCTATGTTCCTACATAGCACGAAAGAAAGAATTTGAGTTGCCGAAGGCAGCACATAGTTCCTCCCAAACAACTTTTGCATCAATATCAAATCCTCCAATAGTAAGATTGCCAAGAAACAATATAATGAATGTTCAAAAATAAAAATCAAAGAGGATGAAAGAAGGGTACAGATCCTGCAGGAGAAGACTCTGTAAAACATCAAGGGTCCCCGAAAGTTGATTGTTCTGCAAGTGCCTGCATAGAAAGTATATAGTTAATGGAAATAATTACGCATGGTAGATTCACAAATAGAAATTATATTGAGATAATTACTCACAATGTGGTAAGAGCTGACAAATTTCCCAATGAGGGAGGCAACTGACCACTTAAATTGTTGCCCGACAGATCTCTGCACCATAATATGCGATCACAACCACAAAAACAGAAAAGAAAGATGAAGGCAAAGCCATCTGAACTAAAAGAAAATGCCTACAAGTTCATCAAACCAGTAAGATGTTGAAAGGCATCTGGTATTCCCCCAGTTAGAAGGTTATTGTTGAATGACCTGAGGGGGAAAAAATAGAATTTAGATGAAGAAACTGATCACAAGAAAACAATAACAACTCAACAAGAGGACACTAAGGCTCTAATTTTTTCAACGGCAAATGGTTTCTGGATGATATTGTCATGTTTTCGTTGTTTGGTGCCATAGAAAATACTAATCAATGGAAAACACTTTCCTGGTCATCTCAAAATTGCACCCTAAGTGGCATGACTTACACTTTGTGTAAATGTACGTCATTTTGTGGAATGCAGCCCTCTCTTTTCTCTCATCTTTCTATCTCTTCTCTCGCTCTCTCAAGCCTCTTCCTCCTCACTCCTCCACACCGCAACCGCCACCACCACAACCACCCTCCTTCTCACTAGCACCTCCCCCTCCCTTCTCTTCACTCCTCTACGTCGCCACCGCCTTCTCCCACTCCCTCCTCCTCAGTCCTCCACACCACTATGACCAGTTCTCTCTTCCCTTCCCCTTCATTCCGCACGACCACCCTCCTCAAACAACAGAAATTTCTCAAGTAAAAAAACATTGAAAATCATTTTGAAGGTCTCAACCAAATACCAGAAATAAATCATCTAATATTTTGAATTGAAAACATTTCCCCAAAAAAATGTTTTATGTTGAAACAAATAGAGCCTTAGTATGATTAAACTTTAACCAAAACTTACAATTCCATTAATTGACCTGATGATGACAAACTGTCGGGGATGCTTCCAATGAATTTGTTATTCGAAAGAGAACTAAACAAGTGTAATAAAAAGAAGACTCAAATAATGTCAAAATAGGGTATTTAAAAACATAACAGAATAAAAGTAGTTTGCTAAATCAGCTTTCTCATGGAAAGGGAAGTGAATGAGGTTTAACATACAAGTTCCTGATGGTAAGGGGCAAAATTGATGGAATGGTCCCGCCAATATGGTTGTTGCTAAAATCTCTGCTCCATAATGTAGCAAAAGGCTTCATAAGATTCCAGATAGAGATATTTAAACAGTTAAAAATTTGATGTGGCAATGCAATTTGATGCTCCTTCTTAAGGTGGTCAAACCATCCCATCGGTCGGTTTTTGGGGTAGCTGAACCAGCCCCAGGTTACGAGGGTGGTTCGGCTGTCCCCAAAGGCCGGATTTGGTGGAGGTCAGCCAACCCAAACCATTTTTTTCTTTTTTTCTTTTTTTCTCTTGTTTTTTATAAATTTTTATTGAAAGGTAAAATTGTAATTTCATAAGGACTCTATCACCCCAAAAAAAAAACTGAATTTGTACGAAATGATCATTTTGCTACAGACACATACCACACAAATTTATAAGCTCGATTTGAAACTACATCAATTTATTTGTTCCAAAGCAAAACCAAAGGGACTAATTTAGCAAGTTTCCCTATCTTTTTAACATATTGAGATTGATAGACATTTATATTACACAAACTGGATTCAGATAACAGTGATAATAGTCTCTCTAAATTATCTCAACCTCATTCATATGACAACTGCATGCACATATGACATAGAAAATTGCAGGTAATTATGACACATACATTGCTAAGATCGATCCAAAGCTTCCCAAGCTATCGCCCAATACTCCTCCCAAATTTACGGCACTTAGTCGTCTGTCAACCCAAACAGCTCAGAAGATCAACAAAGGAATGAAAACTGATCGATAGATAATAACTCAAGAGTGCGAGAATCAACATACAGTTCCGTTATGTTTGAGAAAACACACTCAACACCTTGCCACTTATCCCCGCATGGGTCTCCTCCAACAAGAAGCCACCCAATAAGTGGCGGGTAGCCCAGAGCAACATATAAGCTATTAATTGCCATAACTGGAAAAAGAACAGACACAATAAGATAATTAATATACAGGTATACAACTCCATAGTGTTATTTGACAAAGTTAGCCTATAATTTCTTGGCTAAAGAAACAGAAGAAGCAAAAAAAAAAAAAAAAAAAAAAAACAACCGTATTAACAACTTCTATGATCTATCTGACAAGTATGTCGAAGAATTCAGTAAAATTTTTCATAAGAACTGAAAACTAGGATTTAATAATACAGCAAACTATAGACAAGCAGGGTTTAACATACACCAAGAAAAGAAAGAAAATTGAAAATTTTAGTACTAGCCACTCTTATTCTAAGTTGGGTTTGCAGAAAGAACCAATTAATTGAAATAAAATGTTAATCAAAGATGCCACCTTCAATCATTTTCCTTTTACATTCCCGAGAACCAAACAGACCACTGCTAGAGAAATATAATCAAAAAATGTGAGCTCTATACTTTACCATCAAGAGGGTCAGTGACCCCAACACAAAATCTCGCTGTAGAAATCAACAGCAACCCAATACAGACTCCCGCACAAAAACTCCGGTTCATGCAACCCATTTCCTCAGCAGCAAAATCCCAGCTTTCTCTCCTCTTAGAACTGTTTTCCAGAACCAACCATCAAATCCTTGAAATATCAAAACACAAAGCAAACAATAAACAAACTTTCAAAAAGAATCACTGCTAAAAAA
Organism: Corylus avellana; assembly: GCF_965113065.1. Classification (NCBI taxonomy): domain Eukaryota; kingdom Viridiplantae; phylum Streptophyta; class Magnoliopsida; order Fagales; family Betulaceae; genus Corylus; species Corylus avellana. Next base: position 43,151,242 of record NC_142490.1, on the reverse strand, counting down.
ATAAAAAACGAACCCTTTAGAGCTTAGAGCCAAAGGAAATCAAAACAAAAGAGTGTGACGAAGATGCTTCAAGGTCTGATAAGCTGAATGTAGCTAAAAGGATTCAGAGAACAACAACATTAGGAAAGATTGGAGCCGAGATTGTCATTGGAAGACGAAAAGGGTAAGAATATAAAGGATTCGATGGCCTTAATATTTTAAAAGTCAGCAAGAAAGCTACACAAGGAGAGAGTTTCCGGCCACTCCGGGTCCACTGTTCGCAGACCAAACGTTATTTTCCTTCTGGGACATGTAAATGGAATATGTTTTTTTAAAAGTGATTTAATCATATATTTAAAATTATCTAAAGACCTTCTGAGAAAACAAAATTAAAAGCTGGTCGAGTGGCTCCAGCCTCCAACGTTTGATTTTTGAGTTGGGTTGGGACCCCTTCACGTCATAGTGCAGGTATATACTTCTATTTATTAAATAAAATATAGAAAACGACTGAAACAAAATTTTCTTTTCAATGTTCTTCGAGGAAAAATAGGTTTAATGTTAAAAAATTTATTGCTTGAATTTTTATTTATTTTAGGACTATCTTAGAAAAATACATTATCTATATATTCAATGGGCCCCACTCCCTAGGAGTAATGTTTTTAACCTTATATATATATATATATATATATATATATATATATATTAACATGTCCACAAAAGAAGGTAACGAGAATTCGTCCTTAAGAGGTAGTTCAATCGGCTGTAAATTTTTCCTTATAGAACGGAGGTCACTAGTTTGAATCTCCTTCTCTCTTTCCTTGTGTGGACATATCAAAAAAAAAAAAAAAAAAGTGACGAGAATTCGAACCAATAACTTCTACTTCATAAGGCGTGATCTTCGGTCAATTGAGCTACCTCTTGAGAATAATGTTACATTTGTTAATAGAGGGTGTTTTTAACGAGCGTGATATTACAACTTTTACTATAAAGTTATTTACAAATTAAAATGACAGTTTATAATTGGCAAAATAATTAAGTAGGAAATTTGACTTTTTAATTATTTTAAACAATTATAGATTATCAAATTGATTTATAAATGAGTTTAGAATAAAAGTTTGTAGTCTTAGATTTGTTTTTTTAATTAATTATAGTAATTATTTATAAGAAAGAAAGACTGTCTCTGTATGTTTCTTCTTCCAGCTGTATAGAGCATTGATCACGGAATCACTTTAGACTTAATTGTATCCCCATTTTCCCTTTTCCCTTAAAAAAAAAGTTATAGGAATGGGGCAAGGTAGAGTTGACTTTTTTAGACTAATCTGTTTTTTTGGGCCGTCTTATGTACTGAAATTGACATTTTAGCCTTCTCTTTCCTTTTAATTTATTGGAATAAATAAAATTGAGAAATTATTTATTTCCTCGTCCGATCCTCTTATCTTCTCAATTTTCAAAATTACAATTAATTTATGCAGGTTGACATACAACTTTTACGGGCACATACGTTTTACACAAAGATCTATTGATGCATGTTGCACCATCTCAGTTCCGTTGCTCGCTCCACCAGAGACTTTGCCCTCAACGTTGACAAAGAGTTCGAGATTGACATGCAGCGGCACACTTTTTCCGAACTTCAATAAGAACCGCAAAAAGTTAATTAGAGCATGTTTAGAATTACGTAAAAATAAAACTTTTAAAGCTAAAAAGTTTTATTTTTTTGATTATATATATATATATATATATATATTTTTGAGTGTGTACTTTTTAAATATCTTTTTTATCATGTGTTGCTGTTTTAATAGACAGCCTCGGGTTTTGTGCTTATAATGGCATTGAAAAATGCAAGGGTGTTTTGGCTTGGAGTGGAGTGGATTAGCTTGGAAGCCAATTTTGGTAGAATGATTAATTATGCTAATAGTATGTTGATTATGTTCACTGCATTGCTTTGGATTAATCCATTTGCTTAATTTCTTATTGCCAAGAACATTGATGACGGTAAAGGAGGGCGTCGGGGGTAGTGATTAGTGAAATTGGGGATGCTGAGAGTTTGATTGGTAAATATAGGTGATGTTGATATGTCTCCTTCCAAATGCTGAGAGGTTGATTGACGGTGTTAAAAATAAATAATATTTAAATCAAAGTTGGGAAGGAATAAAGTACATGTAATAAAATAACGAAAAGAAATGATACATTATACACGTAAATTTATAATGAAATGAAATTGACCGGCACTACCACGTCAATTTAGTAGATGAAATAAATTTATAATGAAATGAAATGAAATTGACTGGCACTACCACGTCAATTTAGTAGATGAAATGAAATGAGAGTGTAGTATAATATAATATTATTCGTGTCAATCAGCATTTGAATTTATTTTTTATAGAAAAATTACACTTTATCTCCTTAAAGTTTGGAGCGATTTGCAATTCAACCTCCAAAGTTTCAATTTTGGCAATTCAGCCCCCTAAAGTTCGAAGTTTTTGCAATTCGACCAATATTATCCTAAAATTTCCATTTTGCCCCTAATTTTTATTTATTTTTTTATTTTTTTATTAAAAACAATCAAATTTGGGGGTGCAAAAATGGCCAAATTGGATTTTTTTAAAAAAAAAATTTATAAATAATAAAAAATGAAAAAAAAAAATTAGGCCAATATGAAAAGTTTTGGATACAATTGGTCAAATTGCAAAAATTTGAAACTTTGGGGGGGTGGATTGCCAAAATTGAAACTTTGGAGGTCGAATTGTAAATCGTCCCAAACTTTGAGAGGTTAAAATATAATTTTCCCATTTTTTAATAATAATTGGCATTGTTATGTTATCTGTGACGTCTCACATTAAAAATGATGTGAATAACGATACGATGAAAGTATAGTTTCTAGCCGTGCTCATCAAAAAATAAAAAATGAAAAATTTTAACAAAAATCCAGCAAAGCTTGAGAAGGTGGGATGTGAATGCTTATATACACGCAATCTCCTTGTGCCCACTCTCATTTCCCTCGTCATGGCACTCAAAGGCTAACATTGACTGGCATTGGCCTGCAATTTGTCCTACTAGTGTGACCAACAAAGTAACATGAAAAGGGCTACTTCCATCCTAGTTTAGTAAATACTAAATGGAGGATGTTCGAATGTCACCCACATGCATAGAATTTGCCTCATGGAACATTGGGAGCACAAAGTTTGCTCTGTATATAACACATAAAAATGGGGCACTGTGTTTTTTTTTTTTTTTTTTAAACTTCACCTTAGATCTCTGAATTATCACATGTTTTGAGAAGACCTTTCAAATTTAAAAAACTCTCAATTCCATAATGCAATGTATCTCCTCTGTCAGTTTTTAAAGTTAAAAGTGATAAAATGACCATTATAACCCTAATTTTTTTTTATATAAAATTCAAAATTTACCCTTAATTTCAAATTAAAAATAATTATAAAAAATAAATCAAAGAGTAATTTGGTATTTTTAGGGGTTTCTGTTAGGGTTTAACGCCAAAAATTGACGGATTTGGTAAATTGCATCAAATTAAAAGTTCGAATAAGTGAAATTGAGAGTTTTTGAAATTTGGGGAAAGAGTATTCTCAAAATACATGGTAATTCAGGAGTCATTTGTGAAATTCCACATTTTTCTTTAATTTGGGTCAAAAAAAATACCTTCAACCAAGTCTATTAAACCGATATCTGTCCTTAGAGCATGTAACTTTTATATGATTTTTTTAATAAGATTGATAAAGTGTGTGACATCTGTCTTTAGAGCACATAATCCTTATATGCATTTTTTAAATACATGTAAAATTCAAAATTTTGTTCACCTCATTCTCTTTTTTTTTTTTTTTTTATGAGGAATGGGAGACTGATGTTCAAATAAGAACAAAACCCCCATTGTACAAAGAAATTATTTTGATGCAAGGGCCACATCTCTGGTTCAGCTGTCTTGTAGGCACAACTGTATGCAGACGTACCCCTTCCTAAATCCTAAACACTTTAGGTCATGCATAATTGTAGTCTACCACATTTCTTTGTAAAAGAGGAAGCTTATATGATTAAAAAGCTTAAACAAGTTGTTTAGGGATTAAGGTTGGCAAAAAGAAAGATGCATATTATTAAATCTTCAATCCCACGCTTTCTAGGTGAAACTATGATGGCCAAAGTGAGTTATCCCTTCCACCCTTCCATCTTGTCTCAGCACCAAATCAAGCTCAAGCATGTTTTGAGGATGTTCTGTGTCTTTTTTTTGAAAAAAAATGTCCCGACGTGACATTAAGGTGAAAATTATTTGTTAATATTTTTGTTTCGGAAAGCAGTTTTAGCAAACTTGGCGATTCATTCACAAATATTGAGAGGGCTAGATGTGTAGGTCCACTTTTCTTTCTTGTTTTCATTGAGAAATGTTGATTCACAACAATGATCAAACACTTGTCGGGCATTAAATATCATACTACTTTAGTTGCCTCAATTGGTTGGTGGATTGATAATTGGTGAAATAAAGTGTAGTGATTGTTACTCTCTTAGTAATCCTTTTGGCAAAGTCACTCCATTGCCATGGGGTGCAAGCATCCATTTCCCTTGCGTGAAAATTACATCTTAAATTCAATAAGCCAATATAGTTTCATGCCATTAATACATTTCTCTTATGGCCTTTACCTAACTTTGCCAAACATTTGTCTACACATGAATGACCAAGCTAATCAAAGATCTAGATATGAGAGCACGCATCAAGTAATTCGTATTGCTAGATATCGATTTAGATAATGGACATGATGGCTTTGGCAAACATGCTTGGGCTACTTTATTTGTGGGCGCAAATGTACATGGTTTTATCCATATTAAGTAGCTTATGTCTGGCTTAACGGTTTTAAAACGTGTAATTTGAAAAAATAAAAAATAAAAAAAATAGCCATTTTAAAACTCAGTTAATGAAAACGTGAATTTTGAAAATGCAGTTAAATGTTTGGTAAAGTTACGCACGGTGTGGCTTTTAAAAATGTGGTTATATTTTTAAAACACACCATCTTGCCTGAAGTTTAAAAATGTAAATTTTTATATATTTTCAAATTGCCATTTTTTTTTTTCAAATACACTGGCAAACAAGACATTGTTAGAATTTGTTTAAAAACATGTGTTTAACTTGCAAAATCTCAAGACCAAACACATTCTAAGCCTAAAACTTGGGTTATATGTTGCTTTAACTTGTCTTGTTAGGTTTGGGACATAAATATTTTACAGGCCTATTTTGAATGTGCTCCTTTGTCCTGAAGCAGTGCTTAAAATCCACAAGAAAAGTGGGTTCAAAGGCCTATCAAGTGGGCATATTTATTATTTACAGGTGGAAATTTCAGGATTGCTTGCCATATGAGTCTAAAGTTTGAATTGACTCAACCACTCCCTCACTACAAAGCACAACCAAAGTTAAATATGGGAAAGTACATGCTGCTCTTCTTAGGGCAGTTACGGCTATCAATAAGAGATGTTCATCATCATTTTTGGCTTCTTCCCAAGTTGGAAAGCTCTCCTAATGATTATTCATTATTCATTTTGTGAAAGATTAGAATATATATATAAATTAACATGAGCCGATGTGTGTGACTTCTGTAGTTGTAACGTCTACAACGGTCGCTTTCACAAGTTGTTTAGGTAACATAGCTAGAAAAGGTATTTAAGAAGATGCAAAGTTATAAAGTCGATTTTATTCGTCTTAATTACATGCAAAACTATTCGAATCAATTTTTAAATCAGCTAGTGGAAAATTATATACATATTTTTTGACATATCCACGCAAAGGAAGGGAAAAGAAAGAGGGAGATTCGATTTAGTGACTTCTGTTTCATGAAGTATAGCGCAGTTTGGTAGCGCGTTTGTTTTGGGTACAAAATGCCACGGGTTCAAATCCCGTCATCCCTACCTATTACTTATCTTATGAGCCGTAACGAGGGATTAATTGAAATTGATTAAAATTGGGTATGATCAGTCTTTTATTTTACAATATTCTATATATTAATTTTACAATATTCTATATAATAGTAGATGCATGCAAAAATATATTAGGGTTACAAAATATTTATGAAGCGCTCTTAGTTCAGTTTGGTAGAACGTGGGTCTCCAAAACCTGATGTCGTAGGTTCAAATCCTACAGAGCGTGATTCCATTCTTGTTATTCTTAAGTAGAAAATTACAATGAAATAGGAGGTAAATAAAAAAAAAAGTGTTTTCAACCGATTAAGCTATCACTTAAAACGAAAAATACTTCTTACTAGATATTTTTATTTTCTCAGATTCATTAGGTTTTGAGAAGACTCTAGTTATGTTAAAGTTAGCACATCCATATTGGTAATGAGTATAGGCAAATGATAGATACTTTGAGGTTGGCTGCACAATATTCCGACGTGGATACCCTAATTGCCAATATATCTATAATGTTGGACAACTAATGTTTAAATGAGATCTTTTATATTTTACTATAATAGTATAATAAATATAAAATATGAAATATTGAAAAGGACACTAGCCTTCTCCTATCATATATATATAATTTTTAATTATTTTTTTTCCCATTTGGTAACTTTCGAATGTAATGTGTCATAGAAAAAATGTCTATTATTTTCAATTTTAGGAAATTTTAAATTACTATCTTTATTTGGACCTCTTTCTACTAAATTATCTCTTAATCTTGTATAAATATTTTCCCCATTAACCAGGGAAATAATATTTTTATTTATTATTGTTTAATATCTAGAATAAGAGAGTTAGAGGTATGAAAAAAAAAAAATAGAAATAGGTTTTTTTTTTTAAGATAAAAAGTCAAGATCCTATGATGCATTTTAAGGCTTTAAGCTTCTCCCTACAATCGACTAGGAATGGGTGCCAGAACATTTGGGATGTTTTGGGCCATTTGATCACTTATATATCTAAAGTGGCTTTCGGTCCAAAATGCACAACCAGCCCAAATTATAACCACCAAATAAAATATTGCCTGGGCCTCTGGCTTCTCTAGTCCTAACTCCTACGTACGACTTCTTGATTTTTCTTTTAACATGAAACTATTGTATTTTCTAAACCGATAAATGATATTTAGTACATGCTATACGATTGTCATATAATTGAGTAATGTTAGGGACTATTTTTTTATCCTTCTAAAGCTGATGTGTCATTTAAAATCATCATTAAATTTTAGATGAATCATACTTGAATTTTGATCAAATGGTGATTTTAAAAGCCACATCGGCTTTAAGAGGATAAAAAGATGGTTCATAACATTACTCCATATAATTAGGATAACCTGGTAGTAAAAATCAGCTTTTTTGTTTTTTTAATAACTTATGATATAAGGGCTGATTTTCATTGCTACTGACAATGGTGTAGCAGTCTACTAAATAACATTACTCTTACTACACATCCTACCATTTCATGTTGCACCAAAGACAGTTGTGTATAAGAACAGCGCTCGGAGTAATACAATTTTTACTATAATTATTTTACAAACTAATGTGCAAGTATAAGTGGCATTGTTATGCTAGTTACAATCAAATTTTATTTGTTTAGTAATTATTATAGAAAGTGTTATGTAGACTTAAAAAAAATAATAAATAAATAAATAAATAAAACTAGCTTGTCAGCCTATGTGGCATTGCCACGTTAGCCACAAACACAATTCTTTTAAGTAATCAATTTGTAAGAGGTTTGTAGTAAAGGTCTAACAACATTCTTGTGTGAAGACTGAAGTCATACAAGCATGTTAGAAGCGTGGGATGCAATAGAAAAACATCGGCAACAAATTTGGCATTGAAGGAGAGCACATCTAGGCGTTTAATGAAAAACTTTCTATAAATTTCGATTATGTTTATCTTTTGTTCATTGTCTTTGCAATCTATCATTGAATTCGTAAGACCTACATGTTCAATGATGGACTTGTCTATTTCTTATATGGAAATAAACAAAAGATAGACAAAACATAACAACCAAGCATTTCTCATTCCATTTTGGCCTTTTACCTTCTTCCTTTGCCAATTGTATGTGTATTCACTTGATAATTTAGTAGTTTACATATATCAAAATGTAATTCTCTTCCATGGATCTCAGCTGTAAATGGATCTCTCCTGCATTTACAGCTGAGATCCATGGCATTTACAATCTACCAGCATTGTCTTCTCATTTTGTTCTTTGTCATTATCATACCCTCTGGTCTCGTGGGGTCAAGAAATTGAATAATGAAATGTACGTCCAACTGTTGGATCCATCCAATTTATGAGTCACTCAACCTACCTATCATGGGCTACAGTAGCTCACCTTGGTCTTTTCCTTTATCTTATTCTTGGGGTTTGTTCATCATCCTGCCCCCACATCCTCCCATCCACGTTGCACATAATTATAGGAAAGTGGGAGAGATCTCCCTGTCAAGGGCTTATTTTGCCCAAGCACCTATCAAATAAGTTTTTGTTGGAGAAAAAATAATTAAAATATTAATTAAATTAATTAATTAATTATTTTCTCACAAGCTTAAGCTTTCGGATAGGACAAGTGGTGCTTTAACTTGATATCAGACCCAAAGGTCTTAAGTTCGAACATTGATTATGTCATTCACTTCGTATTTCAATTAATATTTTACATGTTAGGTATTACTTATTAAATGAGAGTTTAAGCCAACAAGTAAAGAGGAGTGTTAGAATATTAATTAAATAACTATACCAATTATTTCCATAAACTTAAAACTTTTCAAATAAGTGGTGATTAAACCCTCTCTGGAAAAAAAAAAAAAAAAAAAAAGCCTCTCACATTCTCTTTTCTGATTGTAGGAGGTGGATGACTAATTGTACGGAATCCCAAAATTTGATACGTTACAAGCCTGCAAATTTAACTCCTAACAAGGAGTGGCAATTTGTGTTCACATGTCGAGTTCGAATTGCGTCAAAGCATGAATATAAGACAATATAAGTCAATCATAATTCGACCAATTTAATTAAACAGGTCATACATTTTAACTATAACCTAATAATTTTATGTTGGATTTGCGATTTGTGTTAAAAATTATCAATTTTAAATGTTGTGTGTCGAATTCAAATCGTGTCAAAATATATATATAAAATTATGTAAATCAATGATAATCCGAGTGTTAAGCTAATATCAAGTTGATAAGTCCTATAACAAATTTCACATAGGCCATTGGCACATTGCTACTATTTTGTTTGTATATTATTTGAAGGACAGAGGCCATGTTCATCTAAATCTAGGACACATTTTTTTTTGGGTTCAATCATGTGTAGACCCCAAGTCAAAAGGGTGAGAAGCTATTCTCACCGCTGGATCACTAGTAAAAGTGCCCCACACACGTGTTCTTGAACTTTTTTCCCAGAAATGGGAGTGCGTGGCCGGGATGGACCGCCCATACGGATTGGACATTACATATGTTAATTCACATGTCAGTGACGGTCGCAAAACCCAGCACGCCCTTGCCATTATGATAACGCTCACATCAACGAACCCAATTATCAATCTAGTAATTCTAAGAATTACATTTTTATTTTTATTATTATTTTATAATATTATGGTGAAAGTCTTAACTAATTCTTTAAACATTACAAAATAAAATATATTTAAAAATTAATTAATACCGCAATGTCAACATTATAAAGGTAAATATATTATAAGTTTTTGAGTTAATACGCAAAAACATAAAATATAATAAAATCACTATGGTTAAATTTTTTTTCAAAGGGTTAACATGCCCAGTCTCATTAAAACGCATCGTTTTATCACGTTAACATATTAATTAAATCTTTAAAAAAAAATTTGAAGGAGTGGCCAGTTGTGGAGCTGCCACCCCTGGCTACCCCCAACCCTTATGAGATGGCTGCAGGGTGGTTTGCCCACCCCAAACCCCCTATGGTGGCCCACAGGCCACCCCTAAACCCTAGGGTGGGTGGGGGTGGCCGCAGGAGTTGGTTTTATTTTTTTTTATATTTAATTTTTAAATTTAATTAATAAAAATTTTAATATACTGACATGATAAAACGATGTGTTTCAATAAGACTGATGCCCGTTAACCATTTGGAAAAAAATCCAACAATAGGAATTTTATTGCAATTTCGATTAATCAATGAGGTAAAAATTCGAAAAATAAAACTTAGACATTTTACAGTTTTGGCGCGTTGACTCAGAGACTTATAATATATTTATCCTTATAAATAAGTGTAGTATGTAAGGGTGTAAACGAGCCGAGCTTTAGCAAGCTTCCCTTGTTTGAGATTGGCTCGTTTAAATAGTACTCGGACTCGAGCTCGAACCAAGATTAATAACGAGCCAAAAAATTGAGTTTGAGCTCATAATAAGTCGAGTCGAGCCAGCTTGAACTGGCTCTTATACTTTAAGAGATAGGGAGTGCCACAAGCCTAGGTCCCCAACAGAGATATTTGATATTGGTTTGGTGGACAGAGTCTAGGTCGCCAAACCTAAGCCCCTTGACAGAGAGTATGGATCACTGTCTCAAAAATGCGTCTTGCTTAGGTTGAAGCAAATGCCAATATAGTTGCTGTTCTTATGCCGCTATTAGTAGTTCAAATGCTTTTCTTTTATTTTTTTATTATAAATTTAAACTTTAAGTACTCTTAAAATGTTCAAGAAGCCAGCTTGCACATGAGCATTTGCTTAGTCTAGCTAGCCGAGTATGGAACCTGAGTCAAGACAGCAAGACACTTGGTTTCGAAAAGAAATGATATGTATCATTTTGTAATAAAATGATGCTATTAGGGGGAAAAAAAATCATCAATTTTTAATATTAATATGAGTAATTATGTGAACAACTACTAATTCAAGCCTTATACGAGCTTTTCACGAGCCTAACTAAGTCGAGTCGAGCTTGCTTCGTTTAATATTCTAGCCAGTATTTGTATTCACAAAATGCTTCATTTAATAATCGAATCGAGTACAAGTCGAACTTATATGAGTCGATCACAAGCTCGCTTGCAAATAGCTTACTCATTTAACACCCCTAGTAGCATGTAGTAGGATATTACCACATATTATAGAAACGACGTTATTTTGATTTTTTTTTTCTTTTTATACAGTTGTTAGTAGTTAATAAACACTAATTGATGGTTAAAAAATAACTACTACCTATCAGTTAGTCAATTTTACTAATCGCTTAGACGGTTAACTATCTTTTTACCCGAGTCCCGAGCTAGGAATGTTATGACAATAAAGTTTATAATTATCTGAGTTTACGGGAAATAATTTTTTTTTTTTCTTCTAAATTTGATGGAATATAAATCTTAATAATTATTATTTTTAATAAAATAATTTAAAATTTACCATCACACAGTTTGGTAAAGTTACTAAAGTACAATAAATACATTTCATTGACGCTGACCAATCCATCCATCCATTTCACTCATCGAGTACTCTTTTATTCAACCAACTACTCCTACCATTAGTCCCCTTCTTCTTGTCTTCCATTTCTAGCACCTCACTCACTGCTCCGAGACTGCACCCTCCCCGGCGAACGACCTAGTCACTCTCACCAGTTTCCGGCGAAAATGGTCTGAACAGTTATTTTTCTCAAGAAGATCTCAAATGGGTTGCTGTGTGAGCTCCGCCAAGCCCTCAGCTTCACACAAAAACCACCATTCTCCGGTGGGCACTCACCCAGTAGGATCCGCTGATGCCAATGAAAACAGAGCTTCCCATCCTTTAGCCGAAGAAGAGACCGTCAAGGAAGTGCTCTCCGAGACCCCAAAACCCAAGCCTCCGCAACAAGACTACCAACCCGCCGCCAAACCGGTCTCCGGCGACGTCAAAGACAACAAGAACAACGACGAGGACGAGGACAAGATCGACAAGTTTCACTCGCCCATCAATGCCGCCACCGACAACGACGTCTCCGAGCTCTCCGAGGTCTACAGCTTGAGCGAGAGCGTGTCCACTACAACCACCAAGAGAGACGAAGACGAGGAGGTCCGTCAGAGAGTGCACAGATCGTCCCCGGCGAGAGCGCAGCAGAGGAGCAGAGTTCACACTGGGGACTTTGGGGCCAAGAGAGAGAGGCTTCTCGGGAAGTCTCCGACCCGGAGATCCGATCAGTCACCGGGTCGGATTAATTCCAGGTCGTCCCGGTTGGTTCACGGCAGAGAACCCATCGCTGGTCGTGGGTTTAGGCCCACCGAGCCACCTCCGAACCGTCGGAACCCTTCTGGTGAGGCTTCCAGTAGGCGTTCCAGGTCGCCGGCCACCCGTGTGGATAATGGGCCAAGTAGATCCGTCATGGGTCGGAGCCCGTCTGCCAGGAGAACGAACAGGTCCCCGAGTCGGGTCAAATCGGCTCCGACTGAGACTAATGCCCGGAAAATGGAGCAGACCAAGAATGATAGCTGCACGGAGGGTAAGTGGCCGACCATGTCGACGACGACGACCACCACCAATGAGTCATTGGACAACCCACTTGTGTCCTTGGAGTGTTTCATCTTTCTCTAACTCTTCGTCTCCTGTTTTTTCTTTCGGTAATTTGTTTATTGTAAATAATTTTAATTGTAGTGAAAAGGTCAATTTGGGGATTTGGGAAGATTTTGTCTATGTGTGGGTTGGGCGGATTAGCAGATGACACCTGTCTGTGTCCGATTTCACAGAAACGCCATTAAATTGACCGCTGTTTACTTTTTACTCTCACAGTCACAGGCTTCCAAAAGTGGGTCTCTTCTGCTGCTTGCCCAAAGATTGCGTTTCTGCAGAATAATGATTCTATGTACATAATTTATTTATTTTTTATTGTCCTTTTTAATGGCTTTTTCTGTTTTTGAATTTGAAAGACTTGGGCACTCAAGCAAACAAAAGTACACATTTTTAGAAATAAAAAGCTGTGAATTTATTCATTTTATACATAAAATTAATGCAATATTTGGATTCTGGAAAACATCCATAACTATAAGCATCCATTTGCAATGTTATTGTTAGAATATGAAAATAAAGTAGAAAATAGGAGAACCCGACAGTATAATGATTTGAGACGGTTCGGTTTTAGAGACCTACATATTGACATATTTGATAGAATAGTGATAATGTGTGTTTATAGGCCACATGAATGCACAATATAAGTAATGTAAATTGTGTAATAGTGATCAGATTTTGATATTATGGCATGATCAGAATAAGAATATTATATTTGATTATATCATTTGATAAAGAAAGAATATCACTTGAATTTTAACATGAGCAAGCTTGAGTTTGAAGGAAAAATTAAACGAGCTGATAGCGGTTGGAGACGATGACAAGTGGGGATGGTGGCATAGTCTGTAGGCTCTTACGGTCGAACTACCTCAAATTATTGTCTCTCTTTTTGCTTCTACTCTCGTATTTTGATATAGTACCTAACTCTTGCTCAATAATTCATATTTCATTTTTGTCAAATATTTACATGTTAAGTATCATTTAGTGAAAAGGACTTTGAGTACGAACATAATAGAGTATTAAATATTAATTAAATAATTAAATAGTTTTTTTCTTTTAATTTATTTAAACTTTTTAAAATAAGTGAAAACAATTTATCTCCAAAGCTTCTTCAACTTAGTTTGCTTTCAACGTTTAGGCCACTAGGCATGGGGCTTCTTATTGCACATCAAATTTAAGAAGCATTAAAAAAAAAAAAAAAAAAAAAGCATGGACACGTCATACTTGCTCCCACATTATACAAGTAACCAGAAGAAGAAAATGATGGTCTGGTCATGATTTTATACTCGAACAAAATCTTGTGATGTCTATGCCTACATTGCCTAGGCTGGCTTCCATTATTAAAGGTGCTAAAAACTATACTATAAAATATATATTAAAAAAGCAATCTTCCTTGTGCTAAAACCCATGACATTGACAGTACTAGTCTGAAATTTAGGGTTTGTTTGAAATTGCGTTTAAGGAGTTTAAAAGTATTTTTAATATTTAAAAAATTTATTTTATGGAAAAAGTACTTAGTTTAGTAAAAAAATTAAAAGTGTTTTTAAGAGTCCAAAAAGCATAAAAATGGTCAAAACGCACATTTGTCAAAAACTTAAAAATAAAGCTTTTGTCCAAAATCACTTTTTGACTTAAAAGCTCTATTTCTTAAACGCAATTCTAAACAGACTCTTAGTATAATTAGTGTAATTAGCAATAAGCAATAGTGATTTTACTTTTTATTTTTGTCTAAATTGTTAGTAATTTGATTAATGAGTAGAGATAATTTTTATAGAATTTATCTAGCCAAGCAAGTTTCGAATAGTTCGTCTATCTATTTTTCTGACAACAAATTGTTCGAGATCCAAATATTAAATAATAATTTGATTAGTAAATATGAGAGAACTCTCATAAAATTTACCTGGTCAAGCAAGTTCCAGAAAGTTCACCCACTTATTTTTTGGACAATAAATTGCTGAAAATTTCTTGCAGTTTTTCTATCTAAAAGTCGTAGAGAATTTTTAGTAGTTCCAATGGTAGGAGATTTCGATTCGTAGATCATTACCCGAACCCAAAATTTCATATGAGGTATAAAATTATAAGAAATTCGGGTGCATATTAATCTCGAAGTGAAAACAAGCAAATTCTAACATAAAGGTGCCTTTAGATTTGTAATATTTTTCCAATTAATACATTACAAATTAATTTCACATATCATGGAAATTATATATTTTGAATGAGAGTTGAAATGGGAGAGGAGGGAAACCCTTTTGTATGTTCTTATGAGCCGTTGAGATATGAAGACAATTTAATAGTGGTCCTAATATTATATTAAGCCGTTGGCTTTTCTCTGTGGAAAGCAAATGGGCAGTATCCTACATTTTGGACTGTTTCTTTGGTCGTCCCCATCATATGCAATATTCTTTGTATTCCAATCATGTGGAATTCAATGCAAAAAGGAGGAGACTTCTGTGGTTTGAAAATTCAAATTTAATACCAAATCAATTGTTAACATTTGTTCTTATTATGTGCAGATCTTGGAGCTTCTAACTTTGTCATTTTCAGCACTTGGGCTTTTGTGGAATATACTTCACATGTTGAAAGAAAGGATGACTTTAATAGGTTAGGCATGGTTTAATCAGTTTTGATACATATAATTATTGAAGTATTTATGTGTATGTATGAGCGATTAAAAAGAACCGTCTTTTCTGTATACTTTCCTTTTTTTTGTGGCTACTGCAAGCTTCACGCAATCGACCGGATATATATATATATATATAGAGGTTGTATCTATATCTTATGTGGGGAGGGGTTTTTGCTGAGCTTAAATGTTACGATCTTTAGTGTCTCACAAGACTTAAGTACGATTTTAATAATGTATATATAAGTTTTTTAACATTCTTCCCTTGCAAACTAGGTTTAAATGGTGAGTTATATAAAAAATTTGTATCATTTAAGTGGGATAGAGAAGTGGAGCTGCCAAAAGAAAAATGGCTAGTATCGGGTTATTGTTGATGGAGTGGGTCGTTGTGAACGTCGGCCACAGAGTGTGTATCGTACATGACTTAACTACAATCTTAATCATGTGTATATAAGTTATTGGACACTTTTTCCTTGCAAGCTGATTTTTAAATATAAGTTATAAGAGCATTTTCAATGGAGGAGCCATAATTTTATGTAAAATGGCTTCTTAAAACTCACATTTATCTAGTTTAGCTAAGCCATTTTTAAATGTCTCTACATCCGATTAGCTATATTTCTATCTATTCTATTAAAATATTATTAAAAGTAAGAAAAGTTTTGGGAAAAAGAGAACATGTGAGGAAAAATGGAAAAAGTTTTGGGAAAAACAGAACATGCAGAGAAAAAGTAGAAAAATATTTGGAAAAAGAGAGAAAATAGGTGAGATAAACAATAAAAAATAAAATAGTTCCCTTGAAAAGTGCTGTTACATTTAGTTTTTTTTTTTTTTAGCTCTTCCAATCAAATATCTATTTTACATTTTCTTTTGGCTAATCTAATGTAGGGTTTTTTAAACATTCGAAGAGCCATTTTAGATAAAAGTAACATTTGGCTCTTCCATTGGGAATGCTCTAAGAGCATTCCCAATGGAATAGCTAAATGTTACTTTTATCTAAAATAGCTATTTAAATGTTTAAAAAACTCCCTACATTGGATTAGCCAAAAGAAAATATAAAATAGATATTTGATTAGAAGAGCTAAAAAAAAAGCTAAATGAGCCGCACTTTTCAAGGGAGCTATTTTATTTTTCATTATTTCTCTTACCTATTTTCTCTTTTTCTCAAATATTTTTCTACTTTTTCTATGCATGTTCTATTTTTTCCAAAACTTTTCTCATTTTTCCTCTCACATGTTCTCTTTTTTCCAGCTTAGCTAAACTAGATAAAAGTAAGTTTTGAGAAGCCGTTTTACATAAAAATATGGCTCTGAATGCTCTAAGGGGGTGAAATACAATAAATAAGGTCTACCTTTGTTTTATGGGCCTAAAGATAGGAGGCCTGGCTTATTTTTAGTGCTTCAGTGATCTTAGTTAATGATTATGGACAAGGCCCATTTTCCGGCAAATGAAGCGCCCCACTAAAAAGCCCATCCCCGGGAGCTGATGTTATCCTCAGTGAAGCGTGGGCCTTAGAAAAGTGCCAATTAGTCCATGGTATTAAAACATTAATTAAATTTATAATTTTTTTATTATTATTTGGGATAATTGCCTTTTTCCCCCATGAACTACAGCGTCTTTGCATTTTTTTCCCATGAACTATCAACTATGACACCTGATCCCATCAAATTACCATCTTATGACAAAAAGCCTCATTTCGTCAGTCAAAGGAATTAAAATTGACGGTCAACAGTCATGTACATGTCATGTGCCATTTAAATTTTTTTTTCTTCCACTTTTGCCTTATTTTAAATTGTTTTCATGTGTTGGATTAGGATTTAGGAGGGTATAAGCATCATTTTCTCAGTAGAAGTGAGAGCAAAAGTGGGGAAAAAAAAAAAAAATTTAAATAGCACATAACTTGCATATGACCGTTGACCATCAATTTTAACCACTTTGACTGACGAAAGAGGGCTTTTTGCCATAAGATGATAGTTTGATTGAGTCAGATGTCATAGTTGATAGTTCATAGGAAGAAAATGCCAAAGCGCTGTAGTTTATAGGGACAAAAGGTAATTACCCCTTATTATTTTAAGCTTTATAATCAGAATAGAAGTCTTAAATTTACATCTTGATTATGTGAATCCTATGCTGCAGATGTAATTGTTTCTTTGATGTTGCAAGAATAATCTCTACATAAACCAGAAATTGAGATAGCCTCACCTGTTGACACACTTGCTAATCAATTCTACAGCAGTCAACCACGTACTCGTCGTTCTCCACATTATTATGGGATCAAAAGCTAGGGTTTTATCTATGATAGAATCCCACACCAGAGTAATAATATTGAAAATAAATGATTAATATAACATATTAAGTCCTATTACCAAAAAACGATCAGTTGGTACTATCACTTCTTGCAAATATTCAAGTCATATATCTTTGTCATTAGTACTCTAACTTGCCGTGGGAAGTTGGCAACCTGGAAATTTGACACATGAATGAGCATCTATTGAAGGCTTTGCTTTGCACCCTTTTGACAATTCTGCACCTTTATATTCCTCAGTTTTTTACAAAAGAGACTCATCTATGTGATGGCAATGCAATACATCTCTAAAGATGCAAATCATATTTGGGATATCTGAAAATTATAAGATAAATATGTAATGCCAGGTGCACTTGGATGGTAGTCAGTCTGCAAATTTGAAGGTGGCCCATATGCCAAAGCCAGCCTGACCATTAATGCTATACACAAATCAAGAGCTTTTGGGTAAAAAGAAAAAAGTGCAACCTTGAATACTGTCCGGCCATGCTTCTCCAGGGAGTAAACTCTTAGTCTGAGTGCATGATCATGATTTGGGCTTGATGTGATTCACATGTTTAGTTTCCTCCTAACGAGCTTGAGCTTGAGCTTGAGTTTGCGCTCAAGTTGGTGTTTGAGTCGGGATCGGGCAATGAAATATGATGCTGGGGAGGCCACAAAAACTGTGCAGGAGGACATGGCATGGGGGCTGGGTGTGCAATGAAGGTAGGAACATCATCTCCAGGCATCAATACAGAAACCCCACTAGCATACACAGTCATCTGCAGAGTTAAGCAATAGCAAATTGTTAAAATATACCTAGGAAAGTCGAATAACGGATATGCGAAGAGCATAATAAATTAAAACATATGAACCCAAAAGCCAAATGCTTGATAATAAATTATAACTACTTGCGACTTTTGAGGAAAAACCTACCATAAGGAAAAAAAAAAGCGCACTAGCAACCACAAACCCAGGTCAGGTGGGGTGAGTAATGAGTTGCAGGTCAGCCAAACTGACACCAGGAGTGTAGATGAGTTAAACAGGAAGTTAGCCTAAGTCCTTTTATCATTGAGAGACTGATCTCAACCGAGCTTGGGGTGATCGGGAACATGTACACCCCTTGCTAATATACTAGTGTGCATTGCACTGCTACCACTGATTTGAAGTGAAAAATTAAAATCATTTTTGGATCTTGAGAACATTGGAATAGGATGACTACAGAACAACTAAACCAAAGGTAAGAAGATATTAGTATTGAGAAGCAAAAATACCAATGAGGCGATTTCACCCAGATAAATGATTGGGGATGGCCAATGTCAAGGAAAAACCTTTACCTGAATACATCAGTTGAATCCTTTAAAAGGCACAATCAGATCCCAACTAAGCTTTAAAGAAACATTATCCAGAATATGGAAGTACAGCTGGATCAAATCACAGTGCTTGCTGTTCTATATCAATAATTAACACATCATTCTATATCTATAATTAACACATCATTCCTTCCACATACTTAGCTGACAGGTGAAGTCACTGAACAGGGGCTTGTAGTGCCCATTTACAAATATTTTAATATAACACCAATAAATGTTGTGGCCCAATATAATTGAATGATGCAAGGATAATTAAGTAGTCCGATTTAGTTGGTACATAATGTAAAAACATAAACAAACGTCTCCCGGCAGACGCACCTTGTTGTCGGACTTTTACTTATCAAAAAAAACATAAACAAACAGCAAAAGCAATAAAATAAATCAATTGAACCCAATCTCATGGTGTTGCTTTGATGATGCATTTTGTCTTGTTCTTTTATTTTCATTTTTTTGACTTATTAGAGAAGGTAGCAACATTATCCCAACAACTAGCATATGAGTTTGACTTTTTGCATTTCTAGACAAAAGCTTAGGATATAATTGGTGGATTCTGAGAGAAGACAACATTTTATGGGAATAAGACAACTGAAAAAAAGTAATAATAGGTGCACAGTTGATGGCTTCATCTAACCAAACGAGATGCCTTGTTAATAAATTAAAAACATTCAAATGGAGCAAGATTCCTGTGTCAAAAACTATATTACATATTTGGATTCTTAGTATGCATTTTAGCTTGAAACCATATGTATCTTCTAGGTTTCTAGTCTATTGAAACATCCATGGAATGACACACTTTTTGTTCCTGCAACTGTTTCTAGCTTTCTGAATGATTTATTCCTATATTGCCATCACACCTGATAAGTTTCTGAAATCCCAACTGGAAATCCACAAAAACTTCAGGGAATGACTGTGAGACCCATAAACATTTTGACCCTTGTTTTAGCTTTGCAATGCAAACTACAGTGGTGATCTTCTGGTCTAGGTGTTCAACAAACTGACCATTGATTCACAATATAACCCGGTTTAGATTTTTAAAACACTAAACTATTCCTTTTTCCATTGATGACCCTAGATCTGTATCTCTGTTCATAAAGTTGAGAATACATCCTTTGTCGGCTATGTCCCACAAAAAAGGTAGTCCCCTAATTGAACAATTAGCAAGGATCAGTAGGTGGGCCTTGGATGTTCCCAGAAGTATGGTACAAGGTAGTCCCTAAATATGATGCTCTAGACAAATTAATAGGATTCTGTTCCTTTGATGCAATTATAGCACACAATATCTTTATAAACAGTTTTCTTTGCTTAATAAATCTAGTTGGAAAACAAGTTGACAGCTAAAGATGGAAATAAGAAGACACTAAACTATTTCTTGCCCACAATGAAAGACCTGATGCTTGTCTCCGACCCCGGCACTGACCATGCGGGGTGGGGTGTCATAAAGATTGGTAGTGATGGGCTTGGTGGCCACCATGTAAATTCCAAGTACATTTAGTCTCAAGACACTCTTCCTTGGGACCAATCAGCTACCATTTAACAGACAACTACTTGGATGGGGTCATTGCCCAACAATCATAATTACATGACAACATAGTTCTTTGGTGACGAAAAATTCAGATAACCATGTGCAGGTAAGAAAGAAACTTAACATCAGCAAATGGTATTCAACGGAGGAAATTCATAAATTTTATCAAACTGGTTTTGGGAACTATTGCACAACACACAGTGCACCCAGTGTTTGGAAGTATAATTCACACATGAACTTGGTCTTCAACGATCAAAAAAAGAACAGCAATTTGATCTGTGACAAGAGTTGGCCAAGTAGAGGAAAAAAAAAACACCCAGAAAGAACATCTACACAGAAATCACAGACAAGCAGGAAAGACGTGTTTGGAGGAGGGTTCGAATCAAAAAGAAGAGAGTAGGGCACTTTGGGAAAAGTCAATGGTGAGGGATGTACTTATCCCACTGATTACAGTGGTATATGAGTTTAGATTTTCTGTTGTAATTGGTACTTTGGTGACTGAAAATAAATAAGACTGGGCCTAAAGAACCAGAAACAAAAAAAAAAAAAACACAAAGAGAAGTAGACTGTAGATGCTTCATTAATGCCCAAAATACAAGGTAAAATTAGACCCCGGAGTCAATCTGACCATAAAACTTGTAAATTGACAAAAATGATTGTAAGAGAGAAAACATTCGGCAGCAGAACTTTATGTCAGAGAAATAATCATCATTATTTAGGAAATAAATTTAAAAAATAAAAAAAAAAGGTCACTCAAACTGTCATGAAAAGAAAAAAAGCACTAACATTTCTGTTAGAATGAAAGTGTTCTGCATTTCCCTGTTTGGTCTTATTGAAGACTGAAGAACGAGAAACCGAAAAAATAAAAAAACTTTAAGCACTTTATAGAAAATCAAACATGGCAAAAGAAAAGCTACACAGTTGCAAAACGAAAATGCAATGTAAAAAAAGACCCAAATTTAGAACTTTCCAAAAAGACATGGCCGGGTTTGCTTACTTTGGGAGATGGGTGACCAAGCTTTGCATTGAAGCCCATCTGGGACTCAAGGTCACGGTGATTGCGGCCACCGGACGGCGAGAGCGCCGGCGAGGTGGGTCTGAGGAATCTCTCAAAGATGGCCATGATCAAGAACATAGAGATGAGAATGGCGGTAGCAACGAACCCGAACGACACAGCATTGACCGAGTTGTCGAAGTGCCTCAAGGGCTCCTCTCTCTGCACGTTGTCCAAAGGAGCCCCTATTGGTGCCCATGCATACCCTTCTTCTTCCACCATTTTCGTGTTTCTTGTTGTTTTCCCTTCTTTTTTTTTTTTCTTCTCAACTCCCAAATCTAGCAGGCTTACACCATGTTTACGTGGTTCTTCTTGGTCATAGCAATGCAGTTTCAGAGAGAGCTTTGGACTGTACTGAAAGGTGTGGCAGTGCTTAAAGGCTTTACACCATTACCAAAGCCTTTGCTGCTGTCGGAGTACTTAAAAACTTGTGATTTAGGCCTCCCAAAAGAGGGACTCTCACACAAGAAAAAGAGAGAGAGAGAGAGAGAGAGAGAGAGGGGCATGTGTGCTTTGGACTTTGGATAGCTCTTCACCTAAATGGGCAAATGGGAATTTTGTTATTCTTTTTTTTTTTTCAATTATTTTTTGATGTTCTTCTTTTCAATTTTGGCCGATTGAAGAGGTGAGGAAATAATAGGAATTTAGCACTTGTGTTTTGGTTGGACTTACAATTGACTACCCAAAGTTTTATTCTTTTATTCTTTTCATTTTGATGCAAAGCATTAGAAGTAATGTTATTTATTATATTTTTATTTTATAATGTTGGTATGACCGTCCTAACCATGACTAATAAAAAATTAATAAATAGTCACCATGTCAATTGCCTATTAATATGTAGAGAAATGTTACACATCCCAATTTTTTTTTCTCAAAAATTAGTTTCCAAATAACGTGTCACCATCTCATGAATTGGTGACACACTTTCCAAAATAATAAATCTCGTGAGATGGTGATACATCTTTTGAAAACTAACTTTTAAAAATAAAATTTAGGATGTGTAACTCTTCTTTTAACATGGGAGATGGTTTTAAACTTGTTTATTGATGTCAATATATAAATCATTCGTCCTAAAGAAATAGTTCAATCGGCTGTGAACCACGCCTCATAAGCGGAGGTAAGATAAAAATTTGGCCAAAAAAGAGATGATTTGGCAAGAAACATGAAAGATGCAAAGTTTTATAACTTTTTTTGTTTTCCCCTTTACCGGCTGCATTTTGCATGAAAGGGCCACAATGCTTCCATTAGAATTCTTTCTTTCCTTTTTTTTTTTTTTCTGCAATTATTCTGGCTTTGTGTCCATATCAGAATTCGACCAACTTTAAACAACTTTTCATGGCTAATTTCACGATCATGAGCAACATTTTTATCATTTTATATCTTTATTGAATCTCTTTAATTGGAAAGAAAGATAGAAAGAAAGAAAGAAAGACAGCCAACTTGCAGTGAAAAAAAATAAAATAAAATAAAATAGAGCTCATAGCCACACATGCAAGCATCCAAACAGTAGAGGCCCAAGGAATATCTTTTCCCATCTAATTTCCCCCTCCTTTTGTTTTCCATGAACAGACCATCAAATAATTAACTTGAAGGTTCTCCCATAGAAGAACACCAGTAATGGCCTGGGCCATGCCAGCTCCTACATCTTCCTTTTCTATTTTGTAGTTGCACTTGAGGGGCCCAATCCAATTACTTCCCTAAGCTTGGACTTACGTGCTGCAACTATTACCCTTCTTTCTCATCAATATTATCAAACTGCCACTCCCGTTCCTTTAGGACCAACAATTTTTCACACGAACCAAACACAAAAATTTCGAATTAAGGTTGACAAGCTTAAATCCCGTTTAATTAAACTAGTTCGATTAAAATCGACTTATATAATCTTATTCTCATGTATTAATGTGATCTAAACCCATGACACGACATAAATTAAAACAAACAAAGGACATTGTTGTGAAACTAATGACTTCTGTTTTATGAGGTTATTAAATTATTCCTTAAGGAACATAGAACATGATCCTCTCTATTTCATTTAAATTATATATTATTCAGTTAGTTATTGTAAAAAGACAAAAATATCATTCAATTATAACTACCTAATATATTATCCAATTAAATGATTCTAATTCATTCCTTTAAGGAGGAGAGAAGGGGCAATTGTGAAATTAGAGGTGGTGTGCTAAGGTCCAAGAGAGAGTGAATGGTTGTCAATACAGTAAGAGACAGATCGAGTAGATGGGAATTGATAAAAAAAAAACAAAGTACCACGATCACATCTGGTTTGCTTTCCTATCTCGAAAAGGGCAACACAGGTCCCCCACCCCAGAGGCCAAGGGGGTGTCCTACACTCCAACCCTACCCAAAGGTCCAGGGTAATGTCATAATTACGTGTCGTCCGACAAGGCACTTCATCACCCTTCGACCTGAACACATCACTGCTTCACCCTCAACCCTCTTCCAAAAGGATTCCATTTTCATCTTTTATATCAATTAATCAAAGTATTAAACTTGTGATTTATAATTCTATAAATGTTTTAAAAGTAAAGTTATATTTTATATCACAAATGCATTATGTTGATCTCGTTACTCTTTAGAGAAAGCTTGAAATGTATAATTAATGTACTTTTACAATGTGACATTAGTTACAATTAATAGTTTACAAGTCTTTTACAATTTGTTTACATGTGTTAGCACGTGATTGAACGTTTCCAATCACATTATGACATGAGTCATGTTATAAGTCAAACATTACTCATAGTTTTTGTCCCATAATAATAATTGATAGACCAAATTACCAAATGCCTGCTTGAACAGAAGGCCGATACTTTTTAATAAGCTCCTTGGTCTTCTAACCGCTGTCCAAAGCCCAATGACCCCCTTAGACGCTCCTAATGAGTACATTATAGGAGATCTGTACCCTTACTTAGTTCCTATATTAAAGTCTATACTATCAAGAGGCTCCTTCAACCAATTGATATCACATGAGAAAAGTCTTTGTGCACCATGATACCCACACCGAGCTAGCGTACCACAATTATGGTAATCATTTTATGTTAAATTCTTTATTCTTCCACGAGTCAAAAAAATAAAAATTATTTCCTATTTGGTATTATTGCCATATATTCTATATCCTTCCCATTTTGTGTGCTTTTCAATTTTCATATATCATGCACTTTCCTTATTTGATCTTCTAAATTGTCGATCTCAACCTCTTTAAAAGGTTAAAGAGGTAGCCATGGTGACGGGTATGGTTTAAGCAACTTCCTTATCTATTGTCATAAGTTATTATTCATTTTTTAAGTGTTTTCTACTATAATAGGTGTCGGAGATGACTTCTGTCATCACACTCGATAAGTCTCTTTGTTTTTTTTTTCTTATTCAAGTTTTTTAAACTTAGCTTCAACTAATAATAATAATAATAGGTGCTCTCATTAAGGTCGTGTTTTTGTATAGAAATCCATGTTTAAAAACCTCTTTTTTTTTAAAAAAAAAGAAAGCACTTTGTCCACTTTGGTAGCTTTAAGCCGAAATTGCAAAGAGAGAGCTATCAAAAGATGAAAAGGGAAAGGTGGCTATCTTATTCCAAATTTCAATGCACGGGTCAACTCATTACACAACACAAGGCAGACTCACGTTGGCCTTGTCACCTTTTTCTCACTGCTTCTCAAGAATTTGAAGTTCGGACAAAGTTTCCTTAAACTGGATGGGATGAATTTTTTTTAATTTAATTTATAAAAATGATATATATTTTTTCTTTTTTTAATAATATGTGATATATAAAAGTTTTTATTAAAATTTATTTCAACTTTGTTCTTACTTTAAAAAAAACATGTATATCGCTCATGTTTAAGGGACATATGTTACTTTTATAAATTAGATTGAAAGAAATTTCTCAAACCCTATTATTTGAAGTTTATACATAAAGATTTTGAACAAAGTTCGATATTTTAATTTATGATTTAGAGTGTGGTATTTACATAATCCAAGTGTAATTGTATCTGTTTTTTTGGTCATGAATTTACTGTATTGATACTATAATAATGATAAAAAATATTACTCAATGAATTATTAATTCAACTCTCTCCTCTTTTTCTCCGTCTCCCGCATTGATTTTTTTTAAAAAAAAGTTCAACTCTCTAACTCATAAATCAATAAATTAAACACAACCGAAATCATTGGAAGACAAAATGAATCAACCCTAAAATTTATCCAATCCAATGCATCAAATCAATCAAAGCAATCATTTAAACTTAGATTTTTGAATTCATACCAATTCAGCTATACTTGAATAGTTGAATTTAGTAAAGTGGGCTTAACGATATAGAACCTTTTTTTTTTTTTTTTAGGAAAATGCGGGAGGATCTTTCTCACTTTTGATCTGAACGGAAGAAGAAGTGAGAAATCCTAAAAACTAAATAGGATGGGCTTCAACAATAAACTCAAAACAAACTAAAATAGCATAGAAATAAACACAAAAGGGGAAGGCATCCCAACAACAAAGTGCAAATAGTAAAAAAAAGTTCAAATACAAGAACAAATTATAGATCCAGTCCAAAAGAACCAAATAGCAGGCAATGATGATTACCAATGATTCCAAAAGAACTATAAGCAAGCTAGACCTATTTTAGGGCCACACAAAGCGGTGCAAATTGCAAAGAAATTTCATGAAAAGTCCGTTGTGGGTAAAACAACAACCACTGTTAAATGGTTGTTACAGAGTAGGCACTGCAGAGAACCAAAAATGAGCTGTTGAAGGACGACCACCAACATCAATCTCCTCCTCAAGATCAAAC